>NC_021165.2:67509579-67522833 GCF_000331145.2 Cicer arietinum | reverse complement strand
GGAAAGAATTTGAATAAGAGTTGGTTGACACCACCCTATTCAAACATGTTGTTGGATCCTTAAGGTACTTGTGCAACACCATACTTGACCTATGCTATAGTGTTGGTGTCATTAGCAGGTTTATGGAAAATCCCAAACACACTCACTGGATTGCAATCAATAGGATCATAAGATACATTCAACGGACACTAGAACATAGAATCCTGTTTGCCAGAAAATTAATGAGATGAAGATTTGGTTGGTTATTCATATTCTGATTGGTTAAATTCATGAAATCTTCAATTGCATGGAGCTCAAAGAAGCAATCAATCATAGCTTTATCGTCCTTTGAATAAGAATACATTGTTGGCAGCTATGCAGTTTTCCAAGCTTTGTGGCTCGAATATTTGATGGAGGAATTGAGGATTGAGATATGCAAGCCAGTACCACTAATGATTGGCAACATCTCAACCATAAATCTTGCAAATAATCTTGTGCCTCATGGAAGGAGCAAGCATATAAAGGCAAGGTTCCTTTTCTTAAGAGATCAAATTGGAAGGAATAAGATCAAACTCATATATTGTCAAAATGAAGTGCAAATTACTGATATCATGACCAAAGCTTGAGGACAAACAAATTTGAAGAGCTAAGACAAATGTTGGGTATAGTATCACTTAAATACTTGAATTAATGGAAAGTATTAGATGACATATAATTCAAGTAATGTAATAATTGAATGTAGTAACTAACTAACTAACCAATCAGTTACTTAGTTAAATTTCAGTACAAATATGTAAGAACAACTCATGTATAAATAGGTTTGACAACTATAAAATATACAAGTCTTACCATTCATTCTAGTGTGTGTTTTATCATTTTCTTGTTATGCAAGTAACTGCAGAAAGTTAACACTCTTGAATCTCTCTTTTCCCATTCTCTAGCATCTAATATTTCGATGTTTATCAAGCCATATACACCACACCATATTATATACATATACATATACACATGTACGTATTTACAAATTTTTGTTGGCTTGTGCATTGTGTAATACATGATATAATCTTCAGTTTTTCTAAGTGCCATAGTTACACTTAATTTCTTCTTTATTAATTTAAATTAAACTACATTAACTCTCTATAACTTCTTGATATGTCCGATAAAATTTCAACTAAATACATTTATTTTTTAATTTATTTTTACTTATATTATAATAAGATAAAGGAAATAGTTTATATTCTTTTAGTAGTTTCCACGTGGAAGATATTAATTCATTACGTTGTTGTGTAAGATAACAGGTTGGTTACAACCGAGATATATGTGTTAATCCTCTACCAGCTAGCTAGATGCAAATTACAGTGTACTACTTGTTTCCTATTCCATGTTCCTCTTGCTCCAACTACCTAGTCAGCTACAAATTCAATGTTTAGGACGGCTATATTTATATTTATGAAAGTTGTCAACAGCAAACACATACACTTATACTAAATTATTAATTAAGGATCACTCTAATTTCTTATTGTTTCAATATATTAAGATTTTCCCTTTTTTTTTACACCTTGTAGGGACTTGATGTATAAATAATGATGGTAGCTTGACTTTGATGAATAGATTTTGACATCACCTTGGTGTATGTTTGGTATTGTTGATAGGTAAAGTAAAATAATTACGGTAAGTGAAAAAGCTACAAATTAATCGTATAGCTTACAAAATTACAACTAAATCAAACATATAGTATATAATTATAAAATCGATTTATAAATAAAATAAACTTTGAGAATTTTTATAATACATCGTATAAATAAAATTAATTTCAGGACATTTGGTATGGGAGGTATTTGGACTCACCTTTTAGCGAGTCAATACAAATAATTAAATATAGAAAAAAATGAAAATGTAAGTCATTGGATTTTGTTCTGGTTTGAAAAATTGTGGGTAAGCTACTTACTATCAATACAAATCAGTTGTGTATATATATTTCACTAATTTTACTTTTCAAAATTTTATGTTTGATTTAGTTAATAGAGTACAAATGACGGATTGTAATTGATTATAGGCAGGGTCGGTTTAAGGGTAAAGATACTGCTTTAAATCTATAAATAATTATTTAATAAAAATATTTTCAAAAATGTTTCTTTTCTATAAAAAAAAGTATTATATATTAATACTTCAAAATATAAAAAGAATATAAATTATTTAAAACTAATATTATCTCAATAAATATTAAATTAATTAGTTTAAGTATTAATTTATATAAAAAAACATTATGTAAAATTGACTATCTTGATTTAATAATTAAATTTTTTTATTCTAAAGTATCTAAAAAATAACTTTTCATGAGAAATTTAATAATTTTATAAAAATATTATCATAAATTCTTAAATCTTCATATTTAAATTCGTTTTAAATATGATTTTAAATTATAATCCACAATTATAAATTTTAAAGTCTTTACGACATCCCAAACACAATATATATAAATGTTGCAACATAACTACAAGGCTAAATTACATATGTAGTCCTTTAACTTAATTTCAGGTAACGTTTTAGTCTTTTATCTTTCTTTTTTTTCGATTTAGTCATTTATTCCTAACAATATCAAATAAAGTATGAAAATATGAGTTTATTTGAAGATTTGTGTTACGAATTTGATGAAATTTGTATTATATTGAAGAATATAATTAATTTTATGAGTTTTGATTGAATTATTTTTTGAATTTTTGTACAAAAAAGGATAACATTGTTGAAATTTTAAAACATAAAATATCAAATTGTCGCTTAAAATTAAAATAAAGGACCAAGTCAGAAAAAAAAAGAAGATAAAGAACTAAAACGTTACCTGAAATTAAGTTAAAGAACCACATATGTAATTTAGCCTAACTAACCATAATTTTATATATTGGGCTGACTTTGTTTTGAGTAACTTAAAGTCAATATAATTACATTTTTCTAGATTACTTTAAAGAATTATAGATAATATATCTATTATCCAATAAAAATTAGTCATATAATAAATTTGTATATAAGATAAATATTAATTTGTAAATACCACTTATAAATTTAGGTAAGTGATAATCTTTAATTAATTGTTAGGTAAATTATTCTTAATTTTTTAAAAACAACTTAAACCTCGCTTATAATTATCACCTTAATTAAAAACAGATTCAGAAACCCCACTTATAAATTTACGTAAGTGATAATCTTTATATTTTTTTACAAGACATCGCAGTTAATCAAATGGACACGGATAAATAAAATATTGAAAGTTTGGTGACTATTTTATAAATCAAATGGTCATATAAACGATGGCGTGATTCTTAAGACGACCTTTTCATTCTGAGAGAAACCATTAATTCGACCCAAATACTATTATTAATTTTGCTTTCCCCGACAGCTCAGGATAATTTGTTCTAATTCAAAACACATCTTTGTTTTTTCTGTTTTAATTTATTTTTCTTCATATTCGGTTTAATTTATGTGTCAGAGACGTATATATCACTTATTTTTATTTTGTCAGTGTCTGATAAACATCCTAATAAAAACAAATTCGGTGGAGATAATACATTTCTAAGTAGAAATTATAAAATTCGATGAATAACAGTTAGTTACTAACATTAATTATATTGATTAATTATTATATTTAACTTATATAATTAATTAACTAACTAATTTGTTTTTTTTCATGTGTATTATATTTTTAATTTGAAAATTAAAAAAAAAATTAGAAAATACATAAATGTACAGAGAATATGAAATATTAAAATTTATCGACTAAAATTTTATAATCAATAATTTTTTATAGATAAAATCTAAAATATAATAGAAAGAAATTTTGCTTAACCATTTATTTTTTTAATGGATAGAAGCTCAAATACGGATTAGACTAAAAATAATTATATTTGTTTAATCATCCATTTATATCATAGAATGTCAATTAGAAGAATTATAAAAAAAGAAAATTATGAGAGAAATTAAAACTTGTTGGAGATATAGATATACATAACACCATCTACAATGCATATTTTCATGATGCTAAAAATGATTTGAACCACAACGATTAAGATTCTATTCGCATTAATAACTTTGATTGGACTTCTAAAACAATTACAAAATTTGTTGCGGTATGTGGTTTTGCCAATAATTTTTAGAGTAATTTCAAAATTTTGATAGATGTGACAACAATTATCCCACTTTGAAATGTTGAATAAATGAGTGAAGAATGGAGAAAGAACCAGAGGAAAATAAACAAATTGTTCAGGAATCAAATGAAAAAGAATAGATAAATTAATTAAACTTTTATGAAAAAAAATTTAATAAATTTTTTAGAAAGAAAATAGCTGAATAATTTATTCTCTAATACTATATTAAAATTCTAAATATAAATCATAAAATGAGATAAAAGTAAAGAATAATATATTGAATAATAATAGAATTATTCAAGTACATAAAATCAAATTATATATAAGATTTATATAGTGAATGAGTAACAACTAGTTAGTATAACTAACTATATTAACTTACTAACTAATGTATTTAATTTATATAATTAACTAACTAATTATAAAGTTAGGCAACTAACTTTACTACACTAATTAACTAACTACTTAACTAACTTTATATGTCCTTAAATCCTAACTCAGCTAGCAAAATGTAAATATATTGTAAGATTCAACGTATTGTTTTAAATTTGAACTTACAACTTTACAATTGTATGAGTTAATGATAGTATTAACCAATCTCCTTTTTCTTTTATTTTTACGAAAGAAAAAAAAATATTATCATAATAATCACACAAAATATATTGTCATCAACTATATAACATTAGTTTTGTCAAAATAAACTATATATTATTAGTATGGGTGTGAAAAAAAGGGTAAACCTTTACTACTTTTAACAAAATATTAATTTTATAATAATAAAAAATAAAGATAAAATATAACATTTTATTAAAAATAAAACCAGAATTGTATTAGAGAACTCTATTAGTATATATATATTGATAAAACTTGTGATAATAACATTGCGACAATATAATTTGAAGGTAGCGTAGGCAAAGAGGTAAACGCCAAGATGCAAAGAGACAAAGTTTGTTCCCAAAAGCATGACCCAGTTTTTGAATCCTTATAAGCTTATGTTGTTTGTCCTTTAATTTGTCCCAACTCTAGGAAGTTGCATTCTCATTTCATGCCATTCGTATACAATAATGTAAAGATGAAAGCAGGCCTTAGTATGTTCCCCACTTCGTACATATATATATAATTAATCAAACCATATTTACTTAATTGTTACATTACATTACTTTACATAACTACAAATTAATGGAGTCTGATGAATGTGATCAAGATGCAAAAAAATTGAACCTTAGGTCCTATGAGTGCAATTTTTGCAAGAGAGGTTTTTCTAATGCACAAGCACTTGGAGGACACATGAATATTCATAGGAAAGACAAAGCAAAACTAAAACAACAATTTTCAAACCAAACTCAACCATCCAATTTGGAGGCAAATTTTGTTGTTGAAGAGAAATTAGTCAAATTACCAAACTTGAATTCTAATGTGTCTCAACAAGATCATCAAGATGCCCCTTGTAAAGATGATGAAATTCTTGTAATTCATATGAGACAACAACAACTTCTACTTTTTGCAGAATCACCAACTACAAGTGAAATTCAAAAGCCACTACAAGGTGATCAAATTGAAAGGGAAATTGTTACTAAAGAAGAGGGTTTGTTATTATCTTGTGATGAAGATTCGTCATCGGAGTTAGACCTTGAATTAAGACTAGGACCTGAGCCACATGATTCATCAGCACCACCAACGGGTACAAGAAAATTCTTTTGATTACTTAGATTATTGAATAAATACAATTATATTTGTACATGCCCAAGAAACCATTTTTTTTCTTGGTCAACAAATTCATTGTTTGATTTTGTTCCAAAATTTTATTTTCAAATTAATACGAGCATTGTTACATCTTCTACATGGTGCAGCAACCGTAAAGATTTTTAATCTTGTAAAATTTAGAGATGAGTTTGTTTGTTAAAATTTGATTCAAGTTTACAACATTTGTTAATTTATGTTTTGGGTTATATTTGAGTAATTTAAAGCTGAATTAAATCCTTGTATTCAAGTCTAATCAAATAAATTGTTGTTGGTCTCAACTCAAATAAACCAAAATTAGAAGAGTAATAATATTATATAATTTGGCGTTGCATGTCCATATATATCTGTTTGTTTCAGACTAGGCTTTCATATATATATATATATATGATGTAAACCTTAGAATGATTGTTTCTTGTTTTCAATATTAATATACATAAGATTCAAATGTCGATTAGAACCAAGTGAACCAGCATTTCCAATTGCCAATTTGCTAGATGATTTACTTCTACTGTTCCATTGTTTCACGTCCTTTGAGAGGAAGGGGTGAGAGGATGATATTGATAAGACATTTAATTTGTGCACCTTTATTAATACAAAATGTTTTGATGAACAACTTTTTTTTTTTTTTCATATGCAATGTCCGGTTAATCACGTGTAAAAATGTAATTCATTTAATTGAATAAATGGTTAATGTAAATCATGTTAAAAATTATGGTTACTCATGTTGAATTAATCACATTTAAGTATATAATCAATTGAATTAATCACATTTTTTCACATAATTAATCAAGTGTAGTTCAAGTATAAAAAAATGGGTGCACATGTTTCATTTTTGTAATAAATAATGTATGGGTGGTAGAACATATTAATGTGTAATAGAGATGGTAGAACATATTAATATGTATGGGTGATATGGAGACAATGTCTTTTCTGTAAATGATGTGTTGATTATTTACTCTATTTGAGAGTTAAGATGAGAAGGGTTAGGATAGAATGAAAGAAAAGGAAAGATAAATCTATCACTATTTTTTTAGAGAATTTTTTTAAGAGAATGAGATGAAATTATTTATGAGTAATATTCTTTTTAGTTTGAGAATATTATAAGGAGAAGTAATAAATTTAAAAAATATACTCCAAAGTCCTTCTCCAATGCATTTCTACCATATTAGAGAAATTTAGTTTACTAAAAATAAAATTCCATGTCATGCGGAGGGACTACTTATCCTTTCCCTTCTCTTTACTTCTTCCTTTATCCTCAAAACACCTCATCTCTTTCCTTCCAAACTCAAACATAGTGTATAGTGTATTCAAAGGTTGTAGGTCCAGAGTCTTCAATACAAGTCTACTCGTGCTTGTATAATATTTTAGAAATATATATATATATATATAAGATTTTAAATAAAATCAATGCATCTTTCATGTTTCTCATCTATGGTTGATGCAAAAGTAACTCTTATTTAAAATGTTTTTGTTTAACCCTTCATCTTTGGAACACTTTCCTTCTAGTTAGTCAATTTTTCCGAGTTAAGATAATTTTTTTTTTAGTGTTGAGGTTGGTGCAGATTTCTAATTCCTCCTCACCTTACCTTTCACCTGTAAAGTGATTTTGTATGGATAACTTATGTCCAAATACAAAAGTTTAAATTGGTATAAAGACTATTTATGGGACTATCTATATTAATCCAATGAAAAATGTTTATAATCTTACAAATTGATTTTATACAAGAGGCAGACCTAGACACAAAAATCTTAAAGCAAGACACTCAATTGCATATTCGACGAAATGATATTGCATATAATGTTTTATGGACACCAATTTTTTGTACACTTGCGACACCTAATTAATCTGTGCAAAAATGAGGCTAATCCAAATGAGTAGAGGGTTAATATAAATCATGTTGAAAATTGTAATTATTCATGTAGTTAAATTAACCTCATTTTTTGCCGTGATTTGAATTAACCATTACTCATTGCAGCGAGTAATCAAGTGTCATGCAGGTACAAAAAGTGGGTGTGCCTGTGTCATTACTGAAAACATTTTTCTCCATGCTGATCTGATTACATGGTTCTGAAAAAGTACAACTACATAAATATTTTACTAAATCATACACGTCCAACCAAATTACCAACGTTAACACAGACTCAAACAACACAGTTTTAATCTGTGCAAGACACATTCCACTTCCACTAGTCATCATCAATATAGATAGTCTCTTGCTTAAACAGACCACCAAATAACTTCCTAACCTCCTTTGGTGTCTCTACTTGTTTTCTTTTTTCCTCCTTTGGTTTACTGTCTCTGTTTTTTGGAGTTGTTTGTTTAGTCACTGCTATTTTAGGAATGAGACTACGAGCCTTGGCTTGTCCTCTAACAGTTGCTAGCTGCACCTTTGGTTTCTCATCCTCTTCCTCATCAGGCTTTTGAATTGAGGTTGAAATCTGTGAGCTCAACTTTTGCCACGAAAACCCTGCACTGATATCTTTTGCTTTGTTCAAGATGCCCTCTACTGAAGTTCCAGCTGCTTCTGCTTTCTCTTCAGCTTCATTAGCTAGATTAACAGCCTGTGCTTCTTGCTTTGAAAGCCTCTTCCCCGCTTCTTCCTTCTTCTTTGTTGTGTCGGCCGCTTCGCTTTCCTTTTCAGCTGTCACTCTTGCCTCTTCCTCTGCTTTGGCCTTTTCCAATATTTCAGCATAGGCTTTCCTTCTGCCATCTTCCGGAATAGCACTGCAGAGAAACATGAAAATAACATAATGATACACGAACACCTACTATTGATGTAAAGATACAAACAACTAGCCATATTCAGCTTGTTTACCTGAAAAGTTCGTCTACACGCCTTAGGGGAGCATCTGGGTCAGAGTACACTAGCACAACCTATTCACCAATTGAAAGCTTCAATGTTAAGGGCCATTTGGTTTTAGCAACTGTTCTGCTTTTATTAGTATAATTTTATTTCTATTTTGCTTTATTTTCAAAATAATGTATAAAATATAGAAAAAATGAGAAAAGTTAATTTGATTGTATGATTATTTAAACAAAAATTGAAGTGGAAAGAAAAAGTTACTTCAATACAATTAAGCAAATCATATCCTTGGTAGCCTCTACAGCTTCTCCAACCGCGACTAATTTATTGGATTAATCTAACAGTCGAGGATTAATATTTTCAATTGTAAGATTAATCAACGGCCGAAGTGCAGTAGATGATCAAATTATCCAGTTAATGTAAAACCGATACCTTGTTTTCGGCAACTTGTGTGTTGGAGAAGACATCAGCCACCAGAGATGCTATCTTGGACTTAGTTACCTATATAACAATCAGAATTTTCTAAAAACCTATTACTCACAAATATGGAAATAAGAAAGTAAAGAAAGGTTTAAAAAAGGACAATTTCATTAAGATATTATCGCATACATTACATTACTTTATAGTCGTTCGAACCAGTGTTTCCTTCGCCTAAGACAACCACATTATAGGAACTCTCCGGGGTGAAATCATCGGTCAAACATGTTTTGATTAAGGTATATTTGACATCTGTTTCAATCACTTTCTGCAAGAACTCCTGAATAGTCAAAGGTTGGGACTGGGAGAAGAGATTGTTGAAGAAGGAGGAGATGCCATCAAGAACATTGTAGGTTGAGGTTTTGACGGCGTTGTTCTCATCGTAGATGACTGCCACGTGGCCTACACCTGCAAGCTGAGCAGCCTGAATTACTTGCAAGGCGTCGGACGTGGAGACCTCAGCCGTTGGGCCGTTCTCTGTGGGACCAATGGTGACAACTACTTTGCTTGCATTGCCTATTGCTTTTGCTATTGAGTCTGCATCATCAAAGCTTGACTGCACAGCATTCAGACGCTTTGCCTCTTCATTTGATATAATCTGTGTTCACCATGCATTAGTAGCCCCAACATACTCCAAATGCAAAATTTCAATATTTTAATCCAATGGTCAAGGTTTGTTATGATTCTTGAAAACTAAATTGCTAACCATGAAATATGTATTAAATAAAAAAATTAAATTAAGCTTGTGTTTGCTTTCAAGTTTCTCATTTCAATTGTGCAACAAGTTCTCTTTTTCTCCGCAAGCCATAGAAACTTCAAAACTAAGCTTTTGCCACAACTTGAATTTTCACCGAAAATTTTGGTGAACCCCCACATATAAATTTTCTATCAAGATTACATAGCATTAATCAATCAATTCATCAATCACATTGGTAGGAGGCTTCCAATAGATAAGCTAGAGAGCAATAAGTAGCATAGACACTTTAAATTAAAGACATATTTGATGTTATGACACATGTTGATGCCCATGTAGTTACATTCAATCAATCTATTTTTTTAAATTATTATTGGTGTCCATGCGCCATGATGTATTCAGAATATGTGTCATTGATCGATAGATAGTAACTCTTTTGAGTTAAGAGATTGAATTACCTTGTATTGAGCAGCAAGACGAGCCAATTCCTGAGCAGAACCAATTTCAGGAACACCAGCTCTTACACTAAACCCTTCCCTAAGCAATGTTTGAGCAATGCGAATACCAGCTTGTCCAGTAGCACCAGCAACAAAAACTGTTGAAGGATCCTTACGCCTTGGACTTCCAAATGAAAAACCTGGCGAAGATGAGTTTTTGGTCGCAACTTGGATCAATGAAGTCACATCAGGTATCTTTCCAAAGTTGAAACCAAAAGGGTTATTATTAGAATTGAAAGATGATGATGAACCATCTGATTGTTCAGAAGAAGATTCGTCTTTGGGTTTTCCCAATCCAAATGATGGGAATGATCCACCAGATTTCTTAGCAAACACATTGAACCTTGTTGGGTTCCTTAAAGGTAACCTCGAATGAGGTGTGGTTGGTATTAGAGACGAATTGGATGTAAGAGTGAGAACCATGGATGAATGGGTATAGTTAAGATTTCCAAGTTCACACTCTCCTTCAATTGGAATAGTACATAATCTTTTTTTGGTATGTGTATCTTGATAACTAGATTTTGAATCATAATAATAGTAATTTCTATCTTTGGCTTTGAACCGTTAATCTGGTTTGGTGTTGTGGGAATTATCTGAATGGAAGAGGCAACCGGTAGCTAGCGAATTGGATTTAGCCACGTAATCAGAGTTTATCCAATGCAGAAATATTGAACACCAAACGTTCATACACAATGGAAAATGACGTTTTCTTCTCATCTATGATTATTATGCATTTCAATTTTCATCCGCTCGTGCTGCATGCGAGATTCTGAATTTGTATTTTAGGTCATGCAATTATCGATAATAATCTCGTGAAAATTCTATAGTCAATTATGCTTCAATTTTTGTTCATAAACAATTATGCTTCAATTTGTACTTACTTTTCTCTGTAAGCAATATTAAAAATCTACATGATATTGTACAAAATTTAATAACCATTAAGAAATATTTCATTTGAGTAAGACAGCTAAAAGAGGGGAAAAGGCTACTAGTGCCAAGATAAATGATTAACTTAAGTAATATTATTATATCAAAATATTTCATCTTAAAGTACCATTTACATTTTTGTTATATAATAGGCTTTTAACTAATATTTTAGCCCATCCATGAGATCTAAGATGAGGGTAATATAAATAGTTTTGATTTATCAGGAGGCCATTTGTATTCGCCATAACCGGTTGGGATTTTTTATCTTTACTTGGTAATCTTCATTGAAGTAAAAATTTGTAATTTATCGACTTTAGTCTCTACTTATTTGACAATCATAATTGCTTAGGAAAATCATCTTTTTGAGGAAGAATGAGTTACACTAAGTTCATACATAGTTGAGACATCTAATCAATATGTCAACATGGATGCTACAAATTTTGTAGCACCTTGTCAACTTTGGCCTTGACTACATAGAAATATAGTTCAGAACGCAATCAGGCATGACAAATCTGTCCAGAAGTAAAACGGAGCAACAAGGTATAGGTTAGAGGTGGCGAAAGTCCAAGTTACTACACTACAATTTTTACAGCGATGCATGCGTCAGCGTACAATAAGATGCCAAAAAAAAAAACTGCTATTGCAAGTCAAATTATAGTGCGATATATTTATTTCAAAGTGGTTTTCTATTTTTCGAGTATTGAGCGATCTATCTACAGTTTTAGCAAGTCACAGACGAATGATGCATCGCAAAAATTTCTAATTTTGTGATCTAATGTAAAAGACAATTTAATTAATTTTATTCTAATTAATAATATTGATTAAAAAAATCCTTAAATTAATTTATATTTTATTTTTAAGAAACAAATATATACAAAAGAAAATTTTATAAAATATTATTTTTTTTACTATACCAAAATAGACAAAAATAGAGACCCATTGTTCATCCCACACAAATCAAAGGCAAGGTCAAGTTTTTACTGGAAGCCGGGGCGAATAACCGTTGCCATGCCTAAATTAACAAAGATGTAGGTTTTTCAAATATTTAAATGTAACAGCCGCTTAAACACAGGAAACAAAGGTGCACCGTAACAGAAAAATCAGAAACAAATAATTGCACTGTGCGAAGCAACAAATAGAAAAGACCACCGCACCAGAACGATAAAAACAATATAGTCATATATTCATGCACACAATCAAAGTACATATAAAACAAAACATCTCTACAAAACATACAGCTGCATCAACTTCATGATGGACCAAGAAAACAAAACTTCACCTGTTTTGGAGTTCAAAATATAGGCCTGCACATGGTCTGCTCACCAGGTCATCTAGAGTGGACATAAATTCATCTACCAATTGACCATAAAGCTAATTTAGTATCAACCTCATGATTAATATTCACAAGACCTTTGGATCAATCAAGCATAAATAAGAAACTAAATGCCAGCAACTGAATCAAAACCATTAAGGAAAAATAAAATAAAATAAAACAAACAAAAAATTATAAACCTAGCAATCAAAACAATAAAAGAAATATATATACATATATACCACCTAAAAAACGCAAAATTCCCAACAAAGGGGAGACATATATTACCGGTAAAATTAGAGGAATGTCTGCAAAGAGTTGTACTCAACAGATTTGCTCAGAATTCGTCATTTATCCAAATTTGGCTGCCAGCATTAAAGATAGACGACATCAAACATTTACCAAAAAATCAAAAACATAACATTTGTAAAACCATGTTTTAAAATGAGCTAAGATATTTCTGAAGAAGATTTTTAATGCATAAAACACAATAGTGTAGTATTTAGTTATTCATGCTCCTCTTTGCTTTGAGGGATTCAAGAGCCTTATTTCGCAGCTCAATCTCAAGCTTATTTGGATCATATGGTGCCTCTTCATTATCACTTGGATTCTCATCCCTTCGTTCAGCTGCCTCATCATCTGAAATATAGTCATCTGTTTTACTCCTCATTTTCAGCTTTTC
>NC_021165.2:67389825-67508317 GCF_000331145.2 Cicer arietinum | reverse complement strand
CGCTCTTCCCTTTTTCGCCGTCGCTCTTCCCGTTTTCGATGCTTCTCCTCCTTTCGCAGCTTTTTCTTCTCCTCCTTTTTCCTCCTCTTGGCCTCTTTCCTGTCTTCTAACTCAGAATCAGAACTATAATCCTCATCAGAAGATATACTTTTTTTCTCTGACCTTTTATGCTTTCTCCTATCCTTTCCATCCCTTCTATTCTTACCATCTTCAGAAACAGAATCATAAGCACTCTGATTGACACAATCAACTCTTCCAACTAAATCTTGAGTGTCTTCTGATTTGTGGTGTTGATCACTACTTCTGGCTTTTGAATTGGATTGATCCTTGTCATCAGATTTTTTTATTTCTGCAGCATAAGAATCACGAGGCTTCTCGCTGGAAAAAAATTCTTTGTTCATTGGTGACTTTTGTTGACCAGGAGACTCACCTCCCTTGCCAGAAGATTTATCACTGCCACATGAGTTTACCATTATCAGAGATGTTCAGTGTAGTACGGGCAATCAAATTAGTCATAACAAGTGCAGTAATCATATTACCATTTTATTATTTCCTGGCCTTTCTTACTCCATTCATTCTTATCATAATGATTATTCTCAGAAGCCTGATGACCAGCTTCCCTTTCAGGATAAAAATCATCTTCATGATGAAATTTTGCAGGTGAACCTTTTCGCTTACTAACTGGGGAGTGTCTTGATTTCTTTTCAGATGAATTTGATTTTGGATCTCTCTGCGGTCTACAAGAGAGTTGGGGGAAAATGAGGAAAAAGAGCAAGCAAAACAATAAACAAATCTGTGACTGATTTATATTTCTCACAATTAAAATAGGTAAAAGAAAGTTATCCAATTCATATTCAAACCTAGAATAATATGTTTCTTTTGCTCCTTCAATTGTCTCTAGGATGTCATCACTAGGTTTCTGGTTTCTTGGTTTCTTTGGGGGACTCAAGCTTCCTTCATTAGTCAACTTCTCTCTTGTTTGCCTCAGAGGGATTTCATTCGAACTAAACACGTTCAAAAGCCAATTAAATATGCATAAACTAACTATTGCGGGCAGGCAAGCATGGCAGATAAAAAGCATTGTATGAAGTCGCGATAAATTACCTTCTATTTTTACTGCTGGTCCTATTTCTTGCTTGTGGTGATATTGATCGAATTGGAGACTTCTCTGGTGAGGACATTGAATCTTGTGATTTATAGTGCGAAGCTTTGCCATTCTTATCTCGCTGTACAGACCGCAAAGGACTAGAGAGTTGATGAGTTTCTGGTGATAATTTTTTTTGCACCCTGCAACACAGGTATCCCCACAGATTTCATAAATTTCCTTGCAAGAAAAAAACTTATTTAAAATATCATTCTGCAAAATTTCACAGCTCCATACAGGGCATAGTGTAGGGCGATTTAAAAATTAAATATTTCTTTTTAAAAGCTTTATTATTTACTATTATCACAAAATCATGCACGCCAAAGAAAAATCAAACGAGCTTATTCAAGCACTCCCTCAAGTGTCACTATACCTGACTCTTCCCATAGGAGACTGCACAGGACTTCTTTGCTGCCTTGGTGAACTTCTTCTAACAGGAGATGGAGATACACGTATAGGAGACTGAGAACTCCATTCATCTTGAGAAGGAGACCTCTTAGGGGATGCCCCTGTAGATCTTTTCTTGACAAAAACAGGTGATCTATTCCGCAAAGGAGATGGAGACCTGCGTCGTGGATTTCTACTATCATACCTTCGCACTATAGGGGATTGCACTGGAGAGCTTGACCTACGACCACGGGTTGGTGGTACTCGACGCACCGGTGAAGGTGATCTATACCGGAAACTAGGAGATCTGTGTCGCATGGGTGAGGGTGACCTTCTCCGTCTAATAGGTGATGGTGATCTATGTATGTGCATTGGTGAAGGTGATCTACGCCGTCTCACAGGAGAAGGTGATCTGCGTCGTCGCACAGGAGAAGGTGATCTGCGTCGTCGCACAGGAGAAGGTGATCTGCGCCGTTGCACAGGAGAGGGTGACCTGTGTCGCCGCACTAGATATGGTGATCTGTGTCGCCGTACAGGAGAGGGTGATCTGCGCCGTCGCACAGGAGAGGGTGATCTGCGTCTTTTAACAGGAGTGGGTGTTCTGCGTCGACGAAATGGAGAACGCACTCCACGTCGTATAGGAGAGCGAGATTCGTAGTCTGAGCTAGATCTAGATCTCCTTGAATAAGATAACCTCTTGTGAGGAGATCGTTGCGGTGAACGCCTTCGAGGAGAAATAGATTGTCGTCGTGAAAAGGAACGTCCTCGAGCCTCTGGAGATCTGGATATACTCCTTCACAAAATAGAACCATTAATTCAAAATGACAAATCCAAATAAAAGTTAAATGTGTAATATATTACTCATTAATAAAGGCTAAAAGGGCACAGGGAACAAATTAAAGATCCATTAGCTGGCCAAGTTGAACTTCTTATATCCGTCAAATTATGCTAATGAATGACAAAAGCTACATTTAGGAATCAAGCCAAAGGAATCTATGTTAGCATATATAAAAGCATACCTTGAATAACTTCGGGAATTTGAAAATGATTTACTGGTTGCCCTTGAAGGTGAGCCTCTGTCGAAGATATCAAGTAATACATTTATAGCATTTTAATCCAATATAAAAGATGGAAAATGTGTTAAACATGTGATATTAAATGGTGGTACCGATAAGGTGAAGTGGAAACTGCAGGTGAATGTGGGGACCTAGAAACCCTAGAAGAGAATAAAAGCCAATTAGGTGCAGAGCTAGAAACCCTAGAACTCACTCAACAGGCGTTTTAGGTGCAGAGCCGATTTCACTAAAATGATCTCTGCCCAAACACCAACCCAAAGTAAAATAATAGAGTTTAAGCTAAAAGAAAAATGAAAATTAATGCGTATGTCATGCAGTTATGGTGTCACTCGAAAAACTGAACAGAGGTAGTTTATTCCTGCATCTAATACAACATTCAAAATATTAAATATCAAGAAATAGCAATGAATTCAAATGACTTCGTAGTGAAGGAAGTTTTACAAATTTCATGCAACTTTTCCACTACTCTAAATTAATTATCATGAGAGCAATTCTATGATTGTCAAGGAAACTTATGAACTTATGAGCACTAGAAGAATTTCATATGGGTGGTCCTGTAAATTTGTTTTTGTTAGCTTGTTAGTTAAGTTTATATGATACCTATTGGTGGTCTTGTGATGGCCAAAGAGGGTTACAGGTAATATTTTCAGTTATGCAAATTATTGTAAGGATTCTAGGTCCTCTGCTAGAATGAAGCCTAGCCACTTTCACCGTGTCTTACTTAATAAAAACACAACACAAGTCAACCCACTGGAAGAAACAGTAAACATATTTTAGCTTATATATTGAAGCTAGACCCATGTGAAACCAATAAGATAACAGAAAAAAAAAAACATCATCATATAATGATTAAAAAATAAGGAATTGAACCAGTTTACCTGTTCCTTGCTCTAACACCATTCCTCTTGTCGGTTTCTTTCCCATCCTGAACGTAGTGCCCTGAATCCCTGGGCTTCAGAGTTGGGTCTGAAGCATTATCATTGTCCTTCGCATCTAATCCTCCGTCCTACAGTAGTTTGAGGTAAAGGACATGAACCCAAATAATTGCAGAAGCTTGCTGAGTGCAATGGAAACACAAATGGAAGTTAAAACCAAAATCTCAGTCCTATAAAATGTAATCCAGCAAGGAACAAGAAGTATTACCAGTTTCTTCAGCCTCTCTTCCATGATCTCTTTACTTTCCTTCTCTTTCTTCCTCTGAATTTCACTTGTTATCCTATCACTTTCAGCCTAATCCATGGATACAAATTTATTCAGAAAACCCCCCCAAAAAGATATTAGGTTAAAAGGTATTTTAATACCCAATGAATGGCAAATCAAGACTCGAAAGAACCTTCTTTTTCAGGAGCTCTTCTTCTTTAGCATCCAAGAACTGCTGAGGAACACCACTGGCATTTTTCTGTGCACTGAGAAGAAGCGTCCAAAGCTCTTTCATGAACTTGCCAGTGTTTTTTTCCATGAATCCAGTAATTTGTATTTGAACTTCCTTCCCGTTCACTATCTGCATCATAACAAACAGAATGTGGCAAGACGGTAAAACATTAAAGCAATTATCAAAAAATTGCATGTAAATTGACGGTAGTTCCTTTAGAGGAAAAAAGACTGCACGGTTACAACTCAACCTAAAAGTGATATAGATATAGATTTCAACAAATACAATTTAATAACTATAAAAAAATTATAATATTTGGATTCAGCAAATAAAAAGTAGAATGTTGAAAGCACCATTAATCTTGAAGATTACCATAAACCCTAAATATTTCAAAAAAAGTAAATTACCTTTGCATCCAGAAGACTGTGTATGAAATTAATTAGCACTTCATCTTCAAACCCAAGAAGCTCAGTCACTTTTCTGGTAATCCAAGGCCTCATTATTTCCATATTCACCTTCGTCATGTCCACCTACAAATCATCTTTCAAGCTCGGTTCACATTGAAACAACAATAAGCAGAGACGAAGGCAGTGTGACTAATTAAAAACACAAATATATCAAGTTCAAAAACACATTGATTCTTGTAGTTCCAATTCCAAATAGCAAAAACAGTCATAAACCCTAGAGAGAGAAAATTGATCTGACTTAATCAAGGAAACAAACCAGATGCTCCAATTCCGGTGCAAACTTCTGTGATTTAAGCAGTTTCGCTTGCTTGTTCGAAAACCGAGTGTCTTGGTCCGCAGATGTACCCTATATCCAAAATTCAACGTATATTAATTCATAAGCTAAGTAACATATTGCAACTAAAAATGCTAAAAAGTAGACTATGAATCTAATCTACAATTGATGCACATCGATACATATCACACAATAATAAGTTGAATTACAAAACAACTATTTCATTCAGTTTATTATTTGACAACAGATACAGTTACATGCCGATGTGAAACAGTTAACTGAGCAACAAATATTTTAAACCCTAGGCGCAAGCTTCATATTCTGTTATAATTACACTACTCTATTTTCATCAAATTGAAGTCACTTAAGGATTTTAACAGATAAGATCTGAGAAATTATGAGATAATAAACTAACTTCGATTCATTTCAAGAGGCAAACGAGTAATTGAAAATTGAAAGGTTTGCGATGTACTTACTCGAAAGAAACCGCCAGACATCTTGTGACGGCAAGAGATTCCGAACGGAGAGAAGAGTGTGTGGCTGAGATTGTGATTGAGAATTCGAGAGCAGCGATTAGGGTTTTTCTATGGCATGTATCGGGAACAAAGATGAATAAGAGATAGGTTCTGATTCTGAAGGGTGATGTGTGAACCAAGATGCTCGATAATTAGAGCTCGAACTGCTTGCACTGAACCGCGAAGCTGTGGTTGGGTTCAGAAGAACCTTCTTGAAGCATGCCCTAATTGAACTGCGCGATTTACAACTTCATCCCTCGATTTCAATTACAATTTTACCCATATAGTTTTTCAGGAAAAATGTTAACAAATTCCTATATGTCAAAACAAAATTATCAAATGCCTCAAGTTTGTTAATAATAGAAATAACAATTTTATACCATAAACAATCATTTCAGTCAAAAAGAAAAAGGTCATGAGATTTTATTTAGTCTTTTAAATAATAAAAATAATTTTTAGTTTCAAAAAAATTAAACTAAGATAATTTAGTATTTACTTATTTTTATTTTATTCAGTTACTGAGAAAAAAAAAACAATCAAAAATAAATTAGTTATTAATAATTTATTATAAGAAAAAATGAAATAAAAAAATGTTTCAATTAATACACTATAAATATTATTTTTTTTATTTACTAAGTTTTTGTTAATTTTTCTTTCAATTATTTTTAATTTTTTGTTTCATGATATTTTCTTCATTTTATTTTTATTTTTTTATAATTTAATTTGTATACATCGAAAATATAAAGTTGTTTTATATTAATATTTTAAAAAATTAATATTTTTGACATATCAACTTTAGACATTTTAATTAAACTCAAATTAAAAAACTGAAAAATAATCTCAAATGGGTAACTAATTGAAAAATAATTCAACGAAGAATATTATTATTTAAAAAAATTAATTTAATTCAATTAAAATATTTTAAAGGTATGTTTAGTGCATGTTATAAAAAAGAGATTTTGGTCTTTGCTAATTTAGTGATTAATTTATAGATAACTTTATAAAAAGAAGAAAAAAAATATTTACATTAGCACAATATTTGAAGACAACTTTTAGACACACGCACATAAATAAAAAAACTAAAATAAAAAAGAATTCAATGGTATGACTAAATTGTTTCTCTTTTAATTTTTATATGTGTATGTACCTAAACATTTTAATTTGAGATTGTCCCATGTAAGACTTGTTCAGTATTAAAACCATAAATTTTCCATCAAATTCACAATTCATCTTCTTTGTATAAGGCTTTATCATCTTAATCGTCATGGACTTCATCCTCATCCACTATTAGTGTCATGTCTTCTTCTTCTTCGAAAATGTGAACAAGTAGTTCAGAAAACAAATCAAATGGGAGAAACTCTATTGTTGTGTGGTCTCGTTCTTCAACAACAACTTTGTATTGTAGAATTTCCTAGTGGTTTTTGTGTGTACAACGTTGTACCTTTAAGCAAGAAGTCGACAAGAGAAAGACATTATGGATGTTGGAATAACAAAATTGTTATGGATGTTGTTGTATTTTACGTGGAAGTGTTGGAAAAAAGAAACAAAAAAGCTCATAAAGTGCATAAGAAATTATATAGCGGGAGATTGGTCAGAAAAGTTAAGATTTTTTTTTTACTTGTTTTTCCTATTATGTGGAACATATACTTGATCATTAAATATTATTGGTGATATGGGGTGTAAGAATGAAACAAAAGAATCAATCCAAACCGATTAAATTGGTTCAAATTTTAGATTTAAATTAAATCAAACTAGTCAAATCCAATTTTATATTAGTTTGAATATCGATTTTACGTCATTTAAATTTGATCATCCAAAACTCAAACTAAATTAATATATTTATTATATTTAACTTCACATTATCTTCATAATGTTTTTAAAAAAATATATATTATACTTGTATATTTTTTTAATCATTGGATATATTTTTTTCTCGTTACAGTTTATGAACTTGTTTCAATAATTTAAAAAATTTAAAGAATTTGGAAGAAAAAAATTAAATTTTTAAAAATAACTTACAAAAAATTTAAAATTATTAAACTAATTCAACCAAATCAAATTATTTTGTTCTTTATCGAATTGGTTTTGTTCGGACTTCATAAGAATATATTATTAAAATCAAACTTAAAACAGATTGATTATTTTTTATTGCTTTGGATTTTCTTATCTACCAAAAACTTAAACCGCACAAAATTTAAACCCTAATTGATGATGATATATGAAAAATTGTATAGTTTTTTTTGTAAGAGTGACATGAAATTTAATGAGATGCGTGATGTTTGTTTAAATGAAAAATAGTGAAACTTTTTTGTATAATGTTTGATAGTTTAATTCAAGTTTTGTTTAATCTCTAACCGTACAATCATTGATATAAAGCATTTGAATTGAATGCATAATGCAAATAAAATCAATATTAGAAGATGTAGGTTAGTGGTATGCACTTTTTTGATTTAGACAATAAAATCAATATTTTACTTTTAAAATAATTCTTAATAATGGACAGTCTTGTAATTTTTTATTTCAACAAGCTTCGATTACATAATTCTTGTTTACTGTTACTACACTCCAGATTTCATCATTTTGTTTTTCTGTCGACATTTTCATTCACATGCCAATACCTTATCTCCTAGATTCTACTAATATATATGGATTAGTAATGCAAATGCACTTTTATAATTTATAATTTGTTTTTTTTTTTACAAAATAATCAATATGTTTTATTGTTTTTATATTAAATTCAACAGCCAAGTATGATTGGCGACCGAGTAAAAAAAAAAGTATGATTGGCGATTATGTGCTCTTAGAGGTTCTTAAAAATGTTGAACAATTCAACGGTTTTATGATACTTTTTTGTTATATATAAGTAATTTAAAATAATCCATAATAATTTTTAATTTTAAGTGGGTATATATATACAAGTTTCTCAAAAACCTTGTACACCATATCATCAGGAAGTAATTGAGATGTTTATCATATTTTGAATGGAATAGAATACAATTTATAACTATAATTAAAACTTAACAATTAAATTGAAGATATTGGCAATTGATTAATTCAGTAAAAACAAACGGCGAGTAAGAGCATAATTAACCCCATATATCACGTTGAAATATTTCACTACTAAAAATCAAATTAACCCCTAACCAGCTAATAACCTCAACATCATATACATAATAAGAGAATAAAGAAATGTTTGAGGTGGTCCATTTCATTGGGTATTATTCACAATAACACATTGCTTTTGTAAAAAATTACATAAAGATGAAGACTCCGAAAATGGGGCCATAGCCGGATGTTTCCATACATTGCTTTGCATATTGGAGGATGAATGTGAACTCATAGCCTCATTGTTAATGGCATTACCATAGTTGCCATTATTTTGTAACATTTGAGTTTGTATAGTAGTCTCTGTTTGTGGATTTAATATAAGTGGAGATAATAAAGGAATTGCATTTGAAGAATCTATAGAAGGAGCAAAAGGATTAGTGGGTCGGTCACTTATCTCAATAAACGATGGGGCATGTTTCTTTAGCCTTGTGGAGCATCCTTTTGTTCTCATATTTATCAAGTTTGCTTTGTTCTCCATTTCTTAAAAATAATTTGCACTTTGCAAGAAGCACTATATGTATTGATTTAATCTTTCTTAGAAAATTGGAAGATATAGGGTATAAATAAGATAAGATTTTCAATCACTTTTCATATAGACACATTCATATATATGCTTATGTAGTTACAACTTGCAAGGATTTAAAAGGAATGGTGGAGATTAAGAGAAAGAGAAGATGGAAAATAAGTTAAGTTTCCAAAACAAACGGAAAAGTGGGTTTGAGTTTTTTGTTGGTTCATAGCTTTTGTAGGATTATTACTTGTCTCGAAACCACTTATTTGCGCATTCAAGGTTCTTTGGTTTTTTAATTTATTATTCAGTTTATTGTTATATATTGTTCAATAATTTTCCTTTCCTTGGAGAATAATCAAGGAGGAGAAAGTGGAGGTGTGTCTCGCTCTACTAACAATCGCGTACTTAGTCTTAGTCTTGTATATCGAATCATATGCAACAATTGTTTATCGTTATTGTCTTATTAACTAAATTTATACTAACGATAAGCGTAATATGAGTTGTCTTACTCAACTCTGTTATTATGGACAATTTTACATGGTTACCTACAATTACTTTTGCAAGAAATTTGTTGCAAGTTTTTTGGACATGTTTACAAGTTTTCTTATTTGAAAATCTATATAATATGTTTTCAAACAATATTAAAAAAAAGATTTCACAGGGGTATCTATATATATATTTAAATTTTATTGCTTATGACCCTGTATTACACTTTAGTATGTTGGCAAGGCGGAAATATATTCCTTAGTAATGAAACTCTTTAATTTAATTAGGAATTTAATAATTGTTATTAGGTATACAAATATTTACATTTCTTCCAAAAAAAATATATTGCACATGTATTTCATGATTATTTTCTATATTATTTAACGAGTTTAAAAATAAATGATTAATTCTCCTTAATATGTCATAGCGAGTAAATTATTTTTACTTATACCATATATAGAAATTAAACTCAATTAACTTATTACTTGGTAATTGAAAATGAAAATTTACTAAATTGACTGAAAATATATTGTTATAAATTATAGATAATAGATTCTTATATATAAAAAAATCCCAAAGCTAATTACATAGAAAATCGAGAATGTAAATAGGATAACTAACTGGCTAAACATAATGTAAAACAAATTAAACTGAACAAGACTGAGTCAAAGTATAATACAACTATATATCAATACCCTTCCTCGTGCTGATGAACATATAGATGTGAGTCTAAGTTTGGATAAAAAGGTATAAAATTGTGTAAGATCCAAAGATTTCATAAACATGTATGCAAGTTGAAGCGAAGAAATTGGAAGTAAACAAAAAAGATGTTGTTGAAGCTTTTCACGAACGATGTAACAATCGAGCTCAATATGTTTGATGCGTTCGTGGAAGGAAGAATTTGAGGCAGTATGTCATTGAGAAGGGCATGTTTCGTTAAGGAACCTTAATATCATTTGAGAATATATGGGAGTCATTAAAGCTCGCAAACACTGGACACCATGACCTTATACTCGATATCAATAGAAGAACAAGAGACGATAACTTGTTTCTTAGATTTCCATGATATAAGAAAATCACCTAGGAAGATGCAAAAGTCAGTAATAGATTTGTGTGTGTCGGAGCAACTAGCCCAATTCGAATCACAAAATGACTTGAGTTGAAGAGGATAAGATGCTGGAAAAAATTGTCCTTGAGTTGGTGATGATTTGAGGTAACGATGAATTTGAAGAGCAACTTAATGATGTTGGAAACTTGGTGTTGTCATTTATTGATTCAATTCTTGAATAAAGAAGCTTATATTTGGGCGTGTATTGGTGAGATATATCTGCTGACCAATTAGACGCCTATATGATGTAGGATCAGGTAGGAATGAACCTTCACCTTTGGAAAATTCCTTGCTTTTTTGAATAGGAACAAAAGCCGATTTGGAAGCCAAAATACCATCTTCATGTAAGATATATAAAGTGTATATTCGTTGTGATATGTGCAAACCATCCTTGAAACGAGCTACTTCAAGTCTCAAAAAGTATTTCAAGTGTCCTAAGTCTTTGATTTTGAATGTCTTGTCGAAGAAATCTTTCATTTATTGATTCAACAATGTCATGGCCTGAAACAATAACATCGTCAATGTATATCAACAAGGTTGTGAATTTATCAATAGAAGATTTGTTTGTTAAACATCGAGTGATCATAGGCATATTTTGAATATCCTACAGAATGTAAAGCAGTGGAAACTTATGCAAACCATTGACGAATAGATTGTTTTAAGCCATACAAGGATTTAAAAGTTTGCAAACATGTGTAAGGTTATTAATAGAAATGTCAGGTGATAATTGCATGTAAACCTCTTCTTCTAGATTACCATGTAAAAAGGCATTATGCACATCTAGTTGATTAATATGCCAATTTTGGAAAGAAGCAATAGATAAAAGTAATCTTACAGTTGTGAGTTTAGCGGTAGGAATACGTGTAAAAAAAGTTTATACCTTCAACTTGGGTAAAACCCATAACAACTAATCTAGCTTTTATACGGTTCTATTGTACCATCAACTTTATACTTTAACATATAGACCCATTTGCATCCTATTGGTTTCTTATCATATGGGAGAAAAGTCAAAATTCAAGTATTATTTTGGGTGAGAGCTTGAATTTCGAAATTCATAGCTTGAACCCAACAAGGATGTTTGGTCGCCTGCTTATAAGTGTGTGGTTCTTGAACAACAGAAATAACATAAACAAAAGAAAAATGTGCAGGTGATAAATTGTTATAAAACAAAATAGTGAAATCAGATATAAATGATTGGATGAAGAATCAACCACAACCATATTGCATTGAAAATCCTACACATATGCGAGTTGTTACCTTGGTCTAGAGAACCTTCTTAAGGTATGTCCAAAGCTATTAGTAGAATCGGTAATGATATACATGCGGTTATCAGAATGTGAATTATGAAATATATTAGAAACATGACCAGTAATATATATAATATAAATGAGATCATAAAAAAGAAGTGTAGTATAATCAGTGACATAATTAGGAATACAATGCACATTCACAAAATCATTTGAGTATAAGGAAATATATGCTCATAGAAAATAATGTTTCGTGAAGTAAAAATATCACGTGTATGAAGGTCAAATAAAACATAACCTTTTATCCCATGTTTAAAATCCAAGAAATATACATTTGCCAGCTCTAGAATCCAACTTAGTCCTATGATTTAATATAGTTGAAGCAAAAGAAAGACAATCAAGCACTTTTAAGTTATTAAAAGTAGGTGGCATGTTCTAAAGCATATTATAAGGTGTCTTATTTTGTAACACAAATGTAGGTAATTTGTTTTATAATAAAAGTAGCACGACAAAGTGTAAAAGACCAAAAATATTTGGGAAGTTTAAAGTGAAAAAATAAAGTTCTAGTGATATTTAATAGATGTTTGTGTTTTCTCTACTCAACGGAATTTTGTTGAGGTGTTTCCACACATGAAATTTGATGCAAAATACCTAAATTAGAAAGAAAGAAAAAAAGTAGGTATATTAAACTAAGCACCATCATCACTTCTAATAGTTTTAATTTTATTTGAAAATTGGGAGGAAAGAAAGGTGATAAAGAGTTGGAGTTTAGATCTAGTTTATGATTTAGCTTTCATAAGGAAAATCCAAGTGAATCTTGTGCGGTCATCAACAATGGTTAAAAAATATTTAGATCCATCTATTGAATGTCACCAATGAGACCCAATGTCAACATGTATTAAATCAAAAGCATGTAAAGAAATGTTAGAACTTAAAGGAAAAATAAGTCTAGAAAATTTGCAAAAAATGACAAGAATCATAAATCACCTTTTTTATTGATGGAAACAATTTACATATATTGAGTAAAATAGTAATAATGAGATGACCTAACCTATAATGTCAAATATCAAAGGAATTAGAGTTCATACTATATACATGTTTATTATAAGAAATAGAATCATGTAAAACAAAATCATCAAAGGGCAAAATAGATTCTTCAAAGGGCAAATAATCTTATGGGCATGTGAATCTTGAATAAAACAAGAGTTTTTATTAAAGATTACCCAACAAGAGTTTTTACTAAAGATTACCCTACAATTCCAGGTTTGAGATCTTAGAAAGAAAATAGGGAAGCGTTATGATTTTGAGAAATAAAGCAGAAGTAAGAATTGTTAAAATCTAATGCCATATTATTTGATAATTGAAGAAGGAAATTTACTAAATAACTTATCTCTTATTTATTGAAAATATATTGTTATGAACTACAAAGAATGAGTTCTTATATATGTAAACTATAAGTTTTTGATGATGACAAAGATCAACCATTATGGTCAAAGCAACAACCTCAAAAAGAAGTTCAAATATCTTCATTAATAAAGCTTCAAATTCAAATATTAAATGTTAAAATGTAAAGGTGTATGATGCAAACCAATACTTCAATTACATGAGAACAAGTCATATTTACATATGCATATAAAGTATTTTCAAAAGTCAAAATAGCATTAACAAAGTCTTAAAACTAATATTTTTTACAAAATACACAAGTGTATTCGAATACAGCATCCTGTATTCGAATACAAAGCAAGTCAGAAACAAAAGTCTCAAAGTTGTATTCGACTACGACTATGTGTAGTCGAATACACATCAAGTCAATGGCCAAAATCCTTATATATGTATTCGACTACAACCTTCTGTAGTCGAATACAAAGTAAGTCAGTGGCAAATTTTCACTAATCTGTATTCGAATACACACATGTGTATTCGAATACAAGGTGTAATTTTTGAATATTTTTGAACGTTACAAAGAGGTGTATTCGAATACACACATCCTGTATTCGAATACAACTGGAAGCAATACAATTTTTCAGATCTGGAATGACTCCAAATCATTATATTTTTTTATCAAACCTCTTGGATCAATGGCCACGAATCTGAAGAGATGTTTATGGAGTATAAATACCCCATAACTTCAGATCAAACAACACACAATCCTTGAATCAATACCTTGAACAACTTTGAACAAAATTCTGATTTTTTACAAAGTACTTGCATTTCATTTTCATATCATTCATAAAGGTTCTCAAGTACTTGAATTGTTATTGGATTGTTTATCAATATACCTCTCCTTATTCTTATTCAAATCATATTGTATCACTTGTAAAAGAAAGCAATACTTTCTTAAAAGTAGCTCAATCTAAGATAGTAGTGTGCTATCTTAGAAGCGTTGTTAGAAGTTTGTAGCAAGAATCCCAGGGTGGGAGTTGTACATTTTCTGACAATTAGTGGATCAATCTCTTGTGGTGTGCAAGAGGACTGGACGTACCATTGGTTATAAGGGGAACCAGGATAAATCTATTGTGTTCATTTATTTATTGCACCTTACTATTAGTAGACATTATATTAACTCAGAAAATTCAACTACCATATCACTGAAAATAAAAAAATTTACTAACACCTAATTCACCCCCCTCTTAGGCGTACTTCTGTACTTACAATATATATAAAAAAAATTCAAAAGCTAATTACATTAAAAAAGTATATATATAATTAGGACAACTAACTAGCTAAACAAAGCGTGGAACAAACTAAATTGAATAAGATTAAATCAAAATATAATACAACTATATATCAATATAACTCTCACATTACTTAAATAAGTTGAATATGCATCTTCATGATCCAAACCTTCACAAAGACCAAAGATCGAAAACCCTTCGCTGTGTTAATGGATGTCTCTTAGGTACAGTGATACCATCCTCAATCTGTGCGTACATTTTTTTTGTCTAGTTTTTTTTTTAATTACTATCTAACCCACACTAAAATGTGGAGCAATTAACTAGTCCATTGAACTTAAACCATTTTGACCAGAAGTGAATTTCGTTGTATTATTAATATTAAATCGTCATTTTTTTTCTTTGTAAATAGCGATATTCATTTATTTAAATTGATAAAAATTATATCGATCGAGAAAATTACAATTCAAAATCGCTAAAAACAAAAAGGATGCAACTGCGAACAAACTCACAACACTCATATTAATAACATAAAACAACATAATATCTGCAAATGTGATAAAGCAACAAAATTGAAGTGACATGAATATCCATGTCTTCGAGACTGTAACGTTGACGAAGACAAAATCATTGACTAAATTTAGACTCTTGATCAAATCTATCTATCAATCTAAACTAAATAACATCACAACAAGACAGAAAATCAAAATACTGTAGTAAAACAAGAAATCAAAACAACAAGTCAAACACTTTGTCACACTAAGAGGACAAACCCACATAAAACACTAAAGAAAAATGAAATATGTGTAAATAAAGAATAAAAAAAAATTAAACAAAAAATTTGATCATAATTTGAAAAATGAAAAATTGATCGAAAAGGCAAAGAGGAAAAGAGTAGGAGGACAAACGACTGAAACCTTATGAATTTATCCCTTGTTTCATTTTTCTATCATGAAAAACCAATGTATTATTTCAATGATTAGGGATGACAATATAATTCAGACTCGCGCGTACCCACCCAAACCCACTTGATTTGGACGGAGAAAACCCGTTTTGATTGAGTGCAGGTGCAGATTTTTCCCGAAATTAAAATCTAGAGGTGGAGACGTGTTTGAGGTGATCCACCCCCACCTGCACCCGAATCTGTTCTACAAGTAATATTATTGTAATTTTTAAATTTATATACATATTGAATATACTTAATAATTTTTTAAAATATTAAAAATTATAATCTTATTTCTATAAAAAAATATTTTTTAATTTATTATTGTCTAATAATAATTATTTTATTATATTAATTATAATAGATAAAAATTTTAAATTTTATATATACGAGTGAGTGTAGATATGGACAGAGAAACCCGAACTCCATTGCAAGTGCAGATGAATCTTAAATTTCACATCTACTATACAAAATGTGAGTATGAGTTTTATCCAATTAGTGAGGTGGGAAAGTGGAAGAAGAGGCAAAATTCGGCTTTGATCCAACTTGTTGTGTCTCTTCCAATATTCTGTGCTACGTGTTACTTTGTGACATATGTAATATACACACTGAAGTATAAGTTGGGGGAATAGTGTAAAGATAATGTATAGTAATCTTTTTCCAAAAAAACTCAATCTATAGTAACTTTTTTTCACAATATACTCTGAACTCTATGGTCATTAAACTCAAGGAAATTACAAGTTTTTTTTTTTTCTTTTCTTCTTTTTTACCGGGAATAACAAATCGTTGAAAGAAGAAACATTTTTGACAAAAATCAAATATCTTGCCTAATCTGATTGTCCTTCATTCGTGCATCACAAACTAAGATGATTCCTCACTCTTGATTCCACCAACACACTCTCTCTTATTCATTCTTGCTTCCTCAATTCAAATGGCATCATCAACTACTCTCTTCAATTTCAAGCTTCCTCCCCTGTTCAACTCACTTCACCATCCAAGGGTAAATAGGTCAAAAGCCCCATTTTCTTCTCGCATCATCATTTCTTCCGTTAACAATCATTTGGCGCCAACACGTGTCACTTATCCGCTTCTCACCTCCCACTCTGTTCATAATCGCAGAAGATTCCACGTAAGCATCCAAAAACTGAAACACTCATCAAAGTTTCACTCTTTTTATTAGTCTAATTTGGTCTATTCATCTTCTGAGCAGGTTCAAGCGCAGCAAAAGGAGTATTCTGCAGGGAACAATTCCGAGTCGGTTGTTTCAGACGCTACTAACAAAGAGGAATTTTCTTGGTCTTCTGTGATTCTTCCGTACGTTTCTGAAACTACCCTTTCATTTTAAGGCTTTCAATAAGAGAGGTGTGATGTGTAGGCTTTGACACCAGACACGAACTCACACCAATACGTGGACACCATTCATAATAATTTAAGAAAATAGAAGTGATCACATGCAATCACAAGTGTCGGTCGGTGTCGTGTTCGTCGACAATGACACATGTTGGACACTCTAACACGCCTTTTAATATGAAGTGTCAGTGTTACGAAATTTGTGCTGCTTGCTCTTGCTTCACAGACAATGAGAATAAGTACTTAATTACATGAATAATTTAGACTTACATAAGTTAAGTACAAAGCTTTTAATAGGAAATGTGAAAAGAATGGTAAGTTTGAGTTGGCAAGAGTAACATACTTGACTGAATTTCAATTGAGATTAGGGTTGGTTCCATTATATGTGCAAAAGTGTAAACTTAAGTAGGCAAGAGTTAGATTATTGGCCGAATTTTAATTAAGTTTGGGTTTGATTTCATAACATTTAGTGTATGAGGTTATTAGAGTTGGTTGATCAGGAACATCACCTTGAATTGAGAATTGCTGGGCTTAAATTAACCCATAAGCTAGCTCAAACTGTTCAAATCATTATAATGAGTAACTTGACCATATACTTTGTTGTAGTGGGATCTTAACATATTTAAACTATAGACCAAAAGCAAACACATTGTTATTTTGGAATTAATACTTTTTCTTCTAGAGTAAGGGGTACAGGAATTATGTTTTATTGATTGTGCTAAATTTATTTTCTTTCATAGTCAGAAAACATCGTTCCTAGTGATTAAGCGTCGAAAATTTTGAAATGTATCAACTCCTGGTCCACGTGTACCAGTTAATTTGGTATGTTGTTTCAATATTTAGGTTTGTGTTCCCTGCATTGGGAGGCTTGTTATTTGGTTATGATATTGGTGCCACATCCGGTGCTGCAATTTCACTGCAGGTAAACAAAAAATTCAATCAGTGTATGTCAATTGCATTTTTTTTCTGTTGTTAGTGCAGTAACATATATAGTTTTTTCATATTGTTTTTATTTTTAATTCAGTCACCTGAGCTTAGCGGTATCAGTTGGTTCAATCTTTCTGCCATTCAGCTCGGTCTTGTGGTATGATCTCTGTGTCATAATTGGAAAACATCTTGCAATTAATGGAAAAGTTATGATCATCTTTACACATTAAAATCTAACCCCTAATGTCAAACATAGGTCAGTGGTTCCCTATATGGGGCTCTTCTTGGATCACTTCTTGCATTTGCCATTGCCGATTACATTGGTAAATGCATTGCTTACTTAAATTATGCAGAAAGGCATAAACTGAACTTCTTTAGATTATTATTATTATTTATTATTATTTTGAATATATTAATTTGGCTGAAACACTAGGGAGGAAGCGGCAACTCATTGGTGCAGCCGTGTTGTATCTACTTGGTAGTGCAATCACTGCCTCTGCACCAGAACTTGGTGTTCTCTTAGCAGGAAGGCTTCTTTATGGACTTGGTATAGGTCTGGTAGGCTACTTTAAACCCTTATATAATTTTGGTAAAATAGATTATTTATGCACCATCTTACAAGCGAGATGAATTACATACAGGCCATGCATGGAGCTCCTTTATACATTGCAGAAACTTGTCCATCACAAATTCGCGGGACTCTAGTATCATTAAAAGAACTATTCATTGTCCTGGGGATTCTGGTATTACATTATTGCCTTTTATGTATATCTTTTATAAATTAAAGAGTTTACTGAGTCAGGGATTGAACAATCATGCAGTTAGGTTATTTTGTGGGAAGCTTTCAGATTAGTTCAGTTGGGGGATGGCGGTTCATGTATGGATTTAGTGCTCCGCTTGCTATGCTAATGGGGCTTGGAATGTGGACTCTCCCTTCATCTCCACGGTGGTTGCTTCTCAAAGCAGTACAAGGAAAAGGTTCTTTTCAAGACTTGAAGGAAAAGGCAATTGTTTCTCTTAGCAAATTAAGGGGCCGACCACCTGGTGACAGAGAATCTGAGAGGCAGATTGAAGAGACTGTTGTCTCGTTGAAGTCTGCCTATGAAGATCAGGAATCCGGGGAGAATTTCTTAGAGGTGTTTCAGGGTCCAAATCTGAAAGCGTTCGTAATTGGTGGGGGGCTAGTATTATTTCAACAGGTTGTTCCATTTCAGTGCAATAAGTTATTTCATAATTATCATCATAATTGTGTTTGCATACTTCCGCTTTACTCATGTTATAATTGAAGAAAATATGGATAACTTTTTCTGCGGTTTGTCTGATTAGACACCATGTTACAATAGATAACAGGTCAACCTAGTGTTCTGTATTACGCGGGTCCAATTCTTCAGGTACTTAATTGTTAAAATACATTTTCACTTTACTTTCAATGAAACTTTCTTATTTCCATCTTGCTCACTGTAGATTATATATGTTATATATCTAGAGTGCTGGATTTTCTGCTGCATCTGATGCGGCTAAAGTTTCAGTTGTTATCGGCTTATTCAAGGTATACTGATTTAGATTTTTCACTTATAGGACGAGCAACTGTTTTTTTACACTGACGATATTGTTTTTGTGATTGATCAACCTGTAGTTAGCAATGACATGGATTGCTGTCCTGAAAGTAGATGATTTGGGGAGAAGACCTTTGCTGATTGGAGGTGTCAGTGGCATTGTAGGAATCCTTTAGCATTTGAACTAACATATTCTTATAGTACTTCAACTGCAACTTGTCAAATGCAATGGTTATTCACTTTTCTTTTATTTCTGTAGGCCATATCTCTAGTTTTGCTTTCTGCTTATTATAAGTTTCTCGGAGGGTTACCAATTGTTGCTGTTGCGGCTTTACTTCTTTACGTTGGATGTTACCAGGTAAAGATTTTCTGATCATTGTCTGTGCAACTTTTTCCCGTTAATATTCCACCAGGATGAAAGTCCTCTTCAGTAGTATGTTACTTATTAATCTTGGCCATAGAATTTGGACATTTATGTCAAATTGCATTTGAATTGCAGATATCATTCGGGCCAATAAGTTGGCTTATGGTATCAGAAATCTTCCCACTTCGCACTAGAGGACGGGGGATCAGTATGGCTGTTCTTACCAACTTTGCTGCAAATGCTGTTGTTACCTTTGCATTCTCACCATTAAAGGTTTTAGATTCTTTACTTCCAGTTTTATTTTCTTAGATAGGTAATTTTATCATTTTAAATTTTGTCTGATTGCTGTGGGAGTTTATAATCTGTGTTGAATTCCATTACAGGAGTATCTAGGAGCAGAGAACCTTTTTCTCCTTTTTGCAGCCATTTCTTTACTGTCACTTCTGTTCATTGTATTTTCTGTCCCGGAGACAAAAGGCTTGAGCTTAGAAGAAATCGAATCCAAATTCTTGAAGTGACAGCAGAAACTAGCACCTTTTTGATGTGAGTGCATTATAGTTTTTCACCTTGTGTATATCTCCTGTGTGGGATTTGATATTCATGGTAATATTTGCAATAAGATGATGATATTATAATCTCTAACCAAGGTACTCAAATCACATAAGGGTGCTAAATTATGATTTTAGTTTTCGTGATTCATTGCCAAGGGGGATTACCATACTGATGGAGAACCTTGCCATATTTTTTGTTTTTGCAACTACAAAATATTCTAAGGCAAAAAAATATAAGTATATGCATTGTTATACAAATATACAATGTATCTGTCAAGGTCGTTACACCCAAAATACACAACTTATTTCATACAATTAAATTTTACAAATATAAGGGAAACTATCTTTCCAGCCTAATTATAAGGTACATATACAACAAGGTTGAACTGAAACTGAATACATATACAAAAATGCAGCAAACATATCATGGGGGATTTCAATTTGCCTGAAGAATCCTGCCATGGTTTTCTTCCTGAGCCACTGCATATTTAGAATGATGAAATGAAACATTGACTTATGTAGAGGCAAAAATAATGTATAGGGAAAAAATCAGATAATACATGAAATAGATATCAAAGCCAAAGATTGACGAACTGGTTAATTACCTTCGTGAGGGTTGAAAGATACAGGGACTTGAGATGAAGCGCTAGTAGTGCTGGTAGAGGCTGAGACTTGGGAGGGCGTGCGAGCAGCAGTGGTGGGGTTTGTGTCTGCAAGTTTTGTTGTTGCTTTTGCATCTGCATGTTTTGTTGGTACCTCAGTTCGAAGTAAAGATGTTACAGCTTCTCTCACCTTCTCGATCACACCTACATCCCCAGGAGTTCTCCTAGGACTCATTGCTTCAGATATCACACGTGAAAGAGCTTTCTCATCTTCACCTGGTTCAAGTTTGTTCATCAAGTATTCCTTCACAGAAACACCCTTATCCCATATCTGAGAGGTAGGGCTGTTATTGGCCGCACCTGGTGGAGCAGACGAGGGTGGTGAAGGAGGTGGAGTCACCATTGGAGTTGATGAAGTTTGAGGGGTGCTTGGACATGTTTGAGAGGGCATCTTAGCTGGAGGCGTACGTGAAGCACGGACGGACAATGATGCTTTATGAGTTGTTGCACCTGTTGGCGATGAATTGTGATGCTCTCTGGGTTTGGAAACCGAGAGACCTTGAAATTTTGAGGTTGTATAGTGAGCTGTTTCTGATCCTTCAGTATAAGCTGGTGCCAGATTCTTCTCGGCAGCAGCTTTGGTCGATATCTTGTTTGGACCAGAAAATGTAGTTGCAGCTGGTTGTGTTGCTTTCTTGGACAATGAACGATTTAGTGTCTTTTCTCTAACTTGTTCTAATCCAAGTCTGTCATTGCTTGACATAACATGCTTCTGTGGGATTGTTGGACTCATTCTTGAATGCTGCCTTTCATTTTCTGTGTATCCTTCAGGCACTTTCTCGGATTCATACACTGAAATATTAATTTGAGACAATTATACACCTAGGTCCTCTACCACAGCAGTATGGCTAAAACTGTAGGTACCGTTAGATTTAATGAGAAATCTAAGGTAAAGTTTTTCTCTCTAAATCTAATGGTACTTAGTGTTGTAACACCATACTGCAATATAGATGAATAAAAAGGAAGATAAGACAAATTATATATGCTTTTTTTTATTACTTGGAGCTCCATAATATTCAGCATCATCTTCTATGCCATCACCTTCTAGTCCAACCCCCGAAGAAGGACTAGTAGCAATTCCATCCTCGTGTCTCTTCTTGCTGAGGCTATGGCGTAACTTCTTGGCCTTCTCCTTCACTTTGGCGAGAACTGATTTCTTCTGATTCTGGCCATGGTCTTCTTCTGAGTCATGGTGCCTCAACCTCTGGAAAAAAGGAGACGATGGTGAAGAACAGGTTGAGGAAGAGGAGGAGTTGCACGGTGACAGCTTTGGCTTTGAGGCTTCTCCTGCTATATGTCAAAAACATAAACTTGAAATGAGAATATAATGTTTGTATGCATTTGATGTTCAAACCATAACCCAAAATATTTCCAATCTTCTCACATTTGTTCTCATTTTATACCATTTTTCTATTTTTATTTCTCTGTCATAACTTTTTTCTTCAAGGAAATTCATATACTTTCTACCAAAGCATGAATAAATGTAGTTGGATCATCATAAATCTCAAGTGTTAAGGTATTAATTTCGACACTAATTGGTCAAGAAAAAGTGGGGGTAAGTTTTGTCGTCTCTACATTTCCATGCATTCCTATTCATTTTATGCAACTTCACTCATTCCATTCTATGATTAAGTTAAACGTCTTGTTTCAGGTTTGAATTCAAAATCTCAAAATTTTGAGTTTCAGGTTCGAATTCAAAATCTCAAAATTTTGCGAGTTTATAGTGATATTTACTATATTTTTTTTTAAAATAAATTATTTCTACTCTCTATCAAAATGTTTGTACTAAACCGCACTAGAGATATTAGTGCCGGTTTGTTATCACATTGTGGCGATGTGTGTCCAAAAATACATACTGTCCATACATACCATTATAGAATTACATAATTAATTTACATAGAGAGCAGAATTACATAATTAATTTACATAGAGAGCACTATCTGCACGGCATTTGTTATTTTGTTATAATAACATTGATTGTAATGAAGGATTTTATTACCTCTGAGGAGTTGTTCCATAGTTTGGATGGAGGCAGGATTTTTTGAAGCATCAATATATTTATGTGGGCGTTCAAGTTGAGCCATTTTTTCTGAATAGCACAATCAATTGTGTCAATCATTGAATAACGCTGCTTTTATATTTGTTTCTCTTTTGGACAAAAATAATAAGAGGCAGAAATGCAACACAAAATGAAACGTGCTCGTGTAATTGCTTGCGGAATTCTAGCACTACGCAATGATCAAGACACCAGTATTGAGTTTTATATTTATGGTCTCCTTTTCTACACGTGTATAATAACTATTTTACTTTCTAATTAAACCTCAAAACAAGTAATCCCCTCAATTAGTAATTTGATTTTGTCAATATGATAGAATTGCTTAAAACCTTCCATTTTAATGTACATTGATCAAGCAATTAAATAGTTCAAATCCGTGAAGGGAGAAAAATAAAACTTAAGGACACTCATAAATAGGAATTATTGCCACAAATAAAAAGATTGATTTGGATTTAAGCATAATATAGAGGAAAATGAGTGTTTCACTTCACACATTATTTTTAGATTCACATTTAACAATACCTATGTAAATATGAATGTGATAAAAAAAAGTGATGAACTTGTGAGGGGATATAAGAGAAATGTATGAAATGAGTGTAAAAAAATGACATGAAAAATAATATCCACTTAGACACAATTTGGATGACTTAGAATCATATATTTTTTAAACAACTCATGTTACTTATGGTCAATTGGTGGACCGTCTACAACTTCTTTTTTGGTGGCTCTTAAATCTAAGGCCAAAAGTTATAAGTTCAATTTTAATCAATGGTAGCTTAGATATGATGGTTTGTCTTAGTTATGATCACTTTTTTTATTAGTTCAATTTTAATCAATGGTAGCTTAGATATGATGGTTTGTCTTAGTTATGATCACTTTTTTTATTTGGCTCTTTTGTGGTGGGCTTGTTGGGTGATGCTATTAACTAATGGTGAGTTTTTATTGATGGTTTGCTTGGGTTATTTTTGGTACACATTTTATTTTGGATAATTGATTATAATACATTTATTTTGACTTCTAAAAAATAGAAATATTAGTTTTGAAAATAGTGAAATATGTGATTTTTTTTAAATATTGATAAATATCACTGTAATTAATTCATGTAATTGTGAGGTGATGAGTTTGAAATCAAAACAGTACATTCGATTTAATATTTGTTACTTTGAGTTATGACTTAATTACAATGTACAATTTTTTGATCGAATACAAAATTTATTTTCTTAGAGATATAATATAGTTAAAATTTAATTTGTATATATTGACAATATAAAAAAGTTCTATCTATTAATCTCAATTATTAAATCATTAAAAATCTATAAATTTTATTATAATTACATTAAAAATGTGATGTGTAAAATTTTATACGCGCTTACATCATACATGATAAAGTTTATTTATTTAACTTTTGTTTTACTAAAATATGTTTATCTTGATGAGTAATGACCTTACCTTTCAGCTGATAAAACTGAATATCCCGAAATTTACTATAATCAGACACAGCAGATTAATCACTTGCCTTAGACCCATTGTATCGGTAAGAAATTAATCATTAATCATAAGAAACAACAATCAATGCAATAATGATCTGATTATGAATATTTAAAATACTAGTTTTAAAATAGTGCTAAGTGCCCTTTTCTACCAAATACTAGCAGCCGAAAAAAGACATTGAAGTTATCGCCTATTTAATTTTTGAAGACATCTTGGTTAAAATAAAAACATTTAAAGATATCTTTACAATCTTTCATAAATGTTTATAATATTATAAAATTTACTTACTAGCATTTAATTTTTATAATATTTTTTACTTCACTTTAAATTTTTAAACTAATAAATACTAATATTTTGTTTTTAAATTTTAATTTTAATAAATACTAATATTTTTATTTAAACATTTTATTTTAACTTGAATTTAAAATTTCGTAAATGTATATAATTTAATAATTATTTATTTTCAGACAAAAAAAAATACATATCTCATAAAAAAGAAAGTTAATAAATGTAATTATAAATTGTAAAAATTATTTGTTGTAATAAAATTTATAAACAGCGTTTAATACTAAGATTTATGTCGTTTAACAGTTTGGGGAGTAGTTAAAAACGGTGAGAGGTATAATAAAGAAGAAAGACGCAGTTGGTAATATTAGTAGACGTAATAATGTAATTATTGTAAATTGTAAAAATAAATATAAATAAAAATAAAAATAAAAATAAAAATAAAAAGCTAAAAGCAAAAACAAAACCCCAGTGTGGTTTATCTCTTCTTTGTTTCGCATTACAGCGACCTCATCTGAAGCCATGTCTTCTTCCTTTATTACTTCCAATCGCTTAACCCCTACCCTATCACCCCCTCCCCATCCCCTTCGTCGCCGCAATAATCGTATCTCTCGTCCTTCTTCCTTCAAATGTCATCTCTCTTCTTCCGACGACCACACTGATTCCTCCAACTCATCATCCCTTTTCAAAACCCTCTCCACCACCCTCGCCGTCTCATCCGCCGCATCCGCTCTTTTTCTCACCGATTCTCTCCATTTCCTCATCCCCGATTTATCCGGTGGCAATGCCAACGGAGGTCTTGGTGGAAGTGGTGGTGGATCCTCCTCCGGCGGCGGCGGCGGAGGAGGAGGTAACTGGTTTAACGGCGACGAAGGATCCTTCTGGTCAAGAATTCTCTCTCCATCAAGAGCCATCGCTGACGAACCTAAATCACAAGATTGGGATTCACACGAACTTCCGGTGAACATCACTGTTCAACTTAACAAACTGAGCGGGTTTAAGAGATACAAAATCTCAGAAATCACATTCTTCGATCGGAAAACGAAGAGGAAAATCGGAACCGAAGATTCGTTTCTAGACATGGTGTCTCTTAAACCTGGTGGAGTTTACACTAAAGCTCAGCTTCAGAAGGAGCTAGAAAGCTTAGCTTCTTGTGGAATGTTCGAGAAGGTTGACATGGAAGGGAAAACCAATGCAGATGGGTCAATGTCGTTGACGATTTCGTTTGCCGAGAGTATGTGGGAGAAAGCAGAACGGTTCAGATGTATCAATGTGGGTTTAATGGGTCAATCTAAACCGGTTGAGATGGACCCTGATATGACTGAAAGGGAGAAGCTTGAATTTTTTAGAAGACAGGAGAGGGAATATAAGAGGAGAATCGATACTTCCAGACCTTGTCTTTTGGCTCCTCAGGTTTATTGGGAGATTAAGGAGATGTTGTCTAAACAAGGTAGGGTTAGTGCTAGGTTGTTGCAGAGGATAAGGGACCGTGTTCAGAAGTGGTATCATGATGAAGGTTATGCTTGTGCTCAGGTTGTTAATTTTGGTAACCTTAATACACGTGAGGTTGTTTGCGAGGTTGTTGAAGGGGATATTACTCAGTTGTCTATTCAGTTTTTGGATAAACTTGGTAATGTTGTTGAAGGGAATACTGAAGTCCCTGTTGTTCAAAGAGAACTTCCTAGACAGGTTTGTAATTGTATGTTTCTAATATGTGCTTGTTTGGCTATGGTTATTATTTTTGACTTGGTGAATGTGAATGTTTATTTGTGTTGGATTGACATCATAACAGCTTGAACCGGGTCATATTTTTAACATTGAAGCTGGGAAGCAAGCTTTGAGGAACATAAATTCCCTTGCTTTGTTTTCCAACATTGAGGTGAATCCAAGGCCCGATGAGAAGAATGAGGGAAGTATAATTGTTGAAATTAAGGTCAAAGAGTTGGAGCAGAAGTCGGCTGAAGTTAGTACTGAGTGGAGTATTGTTCCTGGGCGAGGAGGGCGTCCAACATTGGTATTTGCGGCGAACCGAATGTTGATTTTGTTTGTTGAATGTTGATTTTTGTTTGCTAGATTTATGTGTTTGTTTTCTGTTTAATGTTTGTACAGGCTTCCCTGCAGCCGGGAGGGACTATTACTTTTGAACATCGGAATCTGCAAGGATTGAATAGATCTCTTACTGGTTCAGTGACAACTAGCAACTTCTGGAATCCTCAGGTACTCTTATACTACTAGTCTGTTGAGTTTTTTCTCCCATTTATTATAGCAGTACTTTAGTTTCTTATTTATGTAGGTGTATGCATTGGTAATTAGTTAAATGCGCTTTATGTACTGCTGTAGGATGATCTTGCATTTAAAATGGAGTATGCACATCCGTATTTGGATGGTGTACATAATCCACGCAACCGAACTCTCCGTGTAAACTGTTTCAATAGCCGAAAACTGAGCCCGGTGTTCACTGGGGGGCCAGGGGTGGATGAAGTGCCCTCAATATGGGTTGACCGTGCTGGTGTTAAAACCAATATCACTGAGGTAATTTTACTGGTTGTTTTAGATTAGTCTTCTTGAGTTGGCTATTTGGGCTTGGTAGTTTTCTTTTTAACTTGCATTTCGTGTTTTCCATGCAGAATTTTTCTCGTCAGAGTAAATTCACTTATGGATTAGTAATGGAAGAGATAATAACACGCGATGAAACCAATAATATCTGTTCCAATGGTCAAAGAGTTTTGCCTAATGGAGGAATTAGTGCAGATGGACCTCCAACCACCCTAAGTGGTACCGGTATCGATAGGATGGCGTTTTTACAGGCAAATATTACGCGGGATAACACAAGGTTTGTAAATGGAGCTATCATTGGAAGTAGGAACATGTTCCAGGTGACTATCTCATCTTATAATCATTGCTTTTGATATTGTCCAATAAATTTCATTTTCTTTCAAATAAGAGAACCATATTTGGTAGATATTTGCTGCATTTCCTGTTTTGCATTAGAAAATAAACCTAGACTTCCGATAGGGGAGAAAAAAAAAAAGGGATGCATCAAGTAGGGTTTGAGCCGAGCCTCATTATTTTATTGAGACACCAATATGTTCAAAATCCTTTATCATATATATGTTCTAATTTTTACGAGTTAAACATAATTTTAGACCCTAATAAAATATCATATTATAAAGTTTAGTCTCTACAACAATTTTCATCCATGTTTAGTCTCCATTTGGTGATTTCAGTGACTAAATATAGATGAAAATCCCCCTCCAAATCCCCGATTTGAAGAGGAGCCATAATTCAGAAGGATGATTTTTGCTCCCTTCCACCCCCCTTCCTTCCAAATTGTTGAACCAAACAAAAAAAATTCATAAAAATCACCCCACCTTCATTCCCTCTAAGCAAACACTATATTACTGTAACTTTGAGGACACAAGAGATTGCATTTCATGAATTTATGATCTTGAAGTTTGCTATGCTATGTTCTGTGTCGATAAAGTTATCTCTTTATACAAACTGCAGGTAGATCAAGGACTTGGTGTTGGCAGCAATTTCCCATTCTTTAACCGTCACCAATTAACCGTGACACGGTTTTTCCAACTGAAGTCTGTTGAGGAAGGTGCTGGCAAACCACCGCCGCCAGTGCTTGTCCTCCATGGCCACTACGGTGGCTGCGTAGGCGACCTCCCAAGTTATGATGCTTTTACTCTTGGGGGTCCCTACTCTGTTAGGGGTTACAACATGGGTGAGATTGGAGCAGCCAGAAACATCCTTGAGGTAAGAATAGCCGTGTACATCTTAAGATTTTCTATGAAGATACAATAGTAGTTTTAATTCTTCCAATCTATACATTATCCAGCAAACATTTATCCGATTTCTTGTTCTTCCTGCAGCTGGCAGCTGAGGTACGAGTACCTGTCAAAGGTACACACGTGTACGCCTTTGCAGAACACGGCACTGATCTAGGAAGTTCAAAATATGTCAAAGGAAATCCAACAGAAGTCTATAGGAGAATGGGTCAGGGGTCCTCTTATGGTGTTGGTATGAAGCTTGGTTTAGTGAGAGCAGAATATGCCGTTGATCATAACTCAGGAACAGGTGCAATATTTTTCCGTTTTGGAGAAAGATTTTGAGGTGCATATGAGTAGTAGTAGTGTATGTTCGGTTCTTTTTCTTTTGTGGAAGAATTCTTTCGGCTATAGGTGCTTGAAACTTGTAGAATTTGGTTTAAGTGAACTCCACGCTGGTAACAAGCTTGGTTTTCTGTAGGTCACTCTCAAAGTCAGTGTAGGGTTCAATGAAAATATTAAATATTATAGATTATCTTGCTGTCTACTATTGATAATTTTGGCGGCTTATAATCAATGTCTAATTTATGAGTATGGATGGAAACATTGTGATTTGTAATGTACTTCGTTATTTTTTTTCTGTTGTGATGATTGTTGGAGTATTAGCAATAATTGTTTTGGTATTATTAGTCTACCGTATCCCATGTAGTTGATGAAAAATTTGCACTCATTCTTCTGTTTTCGTACCATTTGGTCTACGAATTCACCCTAAATTTCTTGTCTTAATCCCTAATTGTCCTAGAAAATGAGCCTTGATAATTTAAAGTTTGTTGGGAGGGAACAATCTCTGGTACACTTAATCTATTTGGGTCTAATTGAAGTTTATTAACAACTACGACAGGATTATTATTCTACTTTGCATCGGATAAATTCTTATGGTGAACACTATGTTTACCTGGTACTATTCTACTTTCCTTGGTGGCAGTAAAGTTCTATTGATTGAAAAGAATGTACAGATTTAAACATAAATTACATATCAATTTTATTTAATCAAATGATTGAATTCAAGTGGTTAATATCAATCTCATTTAATTAAGCCATGGAGCTCAAATTGTTAATCAATTTCAATTTATGAATTTAAATTCTAATTAAAATAGTTTTTTGTTAAATTTTATTTACCTCTCGGTTTGGATTACTAGGGCCTCAAACCAAAAAAATATCAATATCATTTTGAATCTTAAAGCAAGCTCAAGCCGTAAACCTTAATCTCCTAAAATTCTTAGGTGGTTAATCCTTTCTGAGTATCTTGGGAACAGTAGAAGACTAGAAGAAATACATTGAATCCCAACCGGTAACAGTTGTGAAGAAGAAATAAAATAAGCAAAGAAGTTGGATATTTTGGTTGTTGGCAGTTGTTTGAGACATCAAAACAACCAACCAACACAATGAATTTAGCTATATAGTTAATTCTTTTTAGTTTTAACCGCTGTTAATTCGACACTCGTATTGCACAGTTACTGGCTTAGTGCTTGCTATGCACGCTCTTGTAAGAACCACAACATCCATAAAAATTCCCGCCAAAAATGCTATCCTCAACCATCGACTCCTTCGTTCAGAACCTGAAGCCTACGCTGAACTCATCGAAACATACACACGTGATCGATCACTGCAGCAAGGAAAGAAGCTTCATGCGCACTTAACCATCAATGGCTACGCGCGTTTCAACGTTGTCGCATCCAATCTCATAGCTCTATATGCAAGCTGTAGCCAACTCTCCCTTGCCCGAAAACTGTTCGACAAAATTCCCCAAACAAATGTTCGCCGTTGGACTGCCCTCATCAGTACATGCGCTCGTTGCGGCTTCTATGATCACGCTTTATCCGTGTTCTCCGAGATGCAAACTCTCCATGGATTGAAACCCAATAATGTCTTCGTGATTCCTAGTGTTCTCAAAGCCTGCGGCCACGTCGGTGACCGAATCTCCGGAGAGAAAATACATTGCTTGGTTTTGAAGTGTTCATTTGAGATTGATGCTTTTGTTTCGAGTGCGTTGATTGTTATGTACTCCAAGTGTAGTAAAGTTGAGGATGCACGTAAGGTGTTTGATGGAATGGCTATGAAGGATTTGGTGGCGTTAAACGCTGTTGTTTCTGGGTATGCTCAACAAGGACTTCCGAATGAGGCATTCGGTCTAGTGAAAAATATGAAATTGATGGGTATGAACCCAAATGTGGTGACTTGGAACGCTTTGATATCTGGGTTTGCACAGAGATGTGACCGAGCAATGGTTTCTGAAATTTTCAGGTTGATGATTGAAGATGATGTTGAGCCTGATGTGGTGTCATGGACTTCTGTTATATCTGGTTTTGTGCAGAACTTTTGTAACGACGAAGCTTTTGATACGTTTAAGCAAATGTTGGGTCATGGGTTATGTCCTACTTCGGCTACTGTCAGCGCCCTTCTGCCAGCTTGTGCTACTGCTGCAAGAGTGAGGTTTGGGAAAGAAATTCATAGCTATGCTTTGGTGATTGGTGTGGAGGGTGATGTATATGTAAGGAGTGCTTTGGTTGACATGTATGCAAAATGTGGGTTTATTTCTGAAGCAAGGACACTGTTTTATAAGATACCGGAGAAGAACACAGTGACAATGAACTCTATGATTTTTGGCTATGCGAATCATGGGTATTGCGAAGAAGCTATTGAGCTCTTCAATCGGATGGAGATGGAAGAGGAAGTAAAGCCGGATCATTTAACTTTCACGGCAACTCTCACAGCTTGTAGCCATGTTGGCGATATTGAACTTGGACAGAGGCTGTTCAAGATTATGCAAGAGAAATACTGCATTGAGCCACGACTGGAGCATTATGCATGCATGGTGGATCTTTTAGGTCGAGCAGGGAAACTTGAGGAAGCGTATGGCATAATCAAGACAATGCCTATGGAACCCGATTTGTTTGTGTGGGGTGCATTGTTGGCTGCTTGTAGAAATCATGGGCATTTGGAGCTTGCAGAAGTGGCTGCTCAGCATTTGTTGGAGTTGGAACCCGAGAGTGCTGCAAACCGTCTTCTGTTGTCGAGTTTGTATGCAGATGCTGGTAAATGGGGAAAGGTTGAGCGAATCAAGAAAAGGATAAAGAAAGGAAAACTTAGAAAACTTCAAGGGTTGAGTTGGATAGATAATGTATAATAAATATTGTATTATAGGTAGATGAATGATTGTTTATGCTGGTGGTTACTTTGATTTGCTACATTTCTGCAGGTAGGGCCACAGGTTATGTTTCCTCAAAAAGAATTGGATTGCAAAACCTATTGAAACAATTTGGGATGTATTGCTTTCTTGATCAGACAAGTAAACAGCAATTCAATTCTCGTTCGCAATGCACAATTTCAATCTAAAGAATATCTAATCACGTGTTCCTGTATTATGAGGGTTGGCCCGTTTGGTGTATTATAAGAATCAAATACTACGTATTCATAAGTTGCAAAAAAAATTTAGACAAACACTCCAAAGGCTGCTTAGGCAGCACATGGTACTGCTCATTCGATTGCATGTCACATACTCGCAATGAGGTGAAGCATAAACTTTTGTTCGAACAGATTGAATATTTCACTCATCACAAAACTTTTCCATTACTTTGTTTACTAAACAAAACTTTACCATTTCTAATGTAAACTATTCGCAGTTAATTTAATTATGTGTGAATAAGAAATTGATACTCAAAATTGAACTTTGTTCAAAATACTCTTTGAATTCTATAAATATGAAATACATCCGTGAATTGTAACACACTAGTCAAAAGCTTTCAAGTTAGAGCTACATCAAATGTCACATGGACTAAATTTCATCTAAAGTTTGAGGTAAAAATCATTTTACGTGTTTGGATAAGATGACAGCTGCAAAGTTGACAACGACGTAGATGCATCTAAAACATTACATATTTGACATATCATATAATGATCTCTAAACACAAGTTAAGAAAATGATCAATATTTACAGATTCATAAAATTGAAATACTATTTGATCAATATTTTACACTTTTAAAGACTAATTTATCTTTTCCCTTAATAATATACTTATAAGATTTTGTCGGTATAAAAAAAACTCCAGACTACATTTTAATCCAAGAAACCTAATCCACTAAAGGCATTTGCGCCTTTGTGATAGATTCCATGACCTCCACCATTCTTTTATTTATTTAAAAAGTGAATGATGCATAGGTGCCTTTTCTTTTACTCCATTCAAGTTTGCTTTAATGGACCTCGAAGTTCCAACCAAGTTCTGCTTTGAATCTTTTAGCTACCATTTTTTTCATTGTCGTTTAAGAAATTCAAATAGCAAAGCAGTATAAGAAATCTACAAACTTAAACAAGCCTTATCCACAAGAAAGGCTTCATACAAGTACAAATGAAGTGTAATAGGTTGCCGCTATAAAAACAAATAAGCAAAATTTACAAACAGCAAAGATCGATCTTCTTCAAGCTCCTAGTACTTTTGATCAAAATGTACACTACGTTTCTCTGGCTAACGTCTACTCAGGACCATCAACGGAAATAAAACCCAGAAAAATGATTTGTCACACAAGTAAAACAAGAATTGTAAAGGTTGTGGTGTGTGTGTATGTTTAAACTTTAGTGCCTCTATATACACAAAAAATACAAATCCCCTTTGCACTCTCACTGTATCATTCTAACATGAGAATCTATACCCCCCAATTTAATAAAATGGAGCATCTTGTCAAATAAAATAGTAATCAAGAAAATAAAGATATAGCAGATACAACTAATGCCACAGAACATGTTACAAATGGTTGCTGACTGTTTTTCAGTCTCTTTTATTCAATGTTGCAATGGTTGTGAAAAGGAGGGTTATCATTCTAACGAGTACACGTTACACAGTATAATAGCACTTAACTATTTATGATGAATCAGAGAACTAGTTTAGAATTTACTTTAGAATCAGCTGTCTGTTTCGGTAGACCAGAAGAAACATGCCATAATTCACAATCACCACCTACATTTATGTAACAGGAATTAGATATGCGTGCCAAGAAGTTTGTAGATCTGCGGACACGGTACATACTTCTGATCCAGACTGTAATTTAGCTCCATAAAGTGTTCATATACTTCCTCAAGAATGTGAATGTGGGAAGAAAAGGATGATCAATGCAACTACTTCCCAGACATTTTTAAGTTACAACCAACAAATCAAACATTGATATCTACAAAAGAAGCATCAGATAGAAAATGCATAAAATTACTACTTGCCTATTAAATATACAATCAGTAAGCGAGAAGAAATGAGAAAGTTGATTAATCCGGGAATGATGATATAAATCCAAATGAAGAAAAACATCTAGCCCCCCAAAACTAAAATGGAAATAACACTAATCATAAGAAATTCCATGATATATATATATTTTCTACATCAGACAGCAAAGACAACCCTAAAAAATCATGCTATAAACAAAGATCAAATTTCCTCTCGAATCACAACATATCCATAAATATACATTTTTTCAAAAAAGAAAAAAAAACCAGAAACTGAATATGCACGACATTTCAGTGACCATGTTATACAACTTTACCATATGAGGATGACAACACAATGTAACAGGTAACGACAGCATTAAAGTGACCCACCAATCATTTGTAGCAAATTGATCTCATAAATAATCATCCAGTACCTCAATGTAATCCACTCATAAACAGAAAAAATAAACAAAAACTCATTGCTATTCTACTCCCCACATAATTAACAACCCATACTAATAAAAGAACATTAACTAACTCTGTTTGAATTGAATGCACAAGTCTAGTCTACTACCATAATCAGCAATTAAATACTAGGTGGGTGTAAGAGTGAATTAAGTACATTCAATTAATATCAATGTGAGACACACGACATACAATAATTATGAGTGGTTTACATATTAATGCCAATGTGGTGTTCAGTATTGTGTTAGTACTTGATAAGTTACTAAAAGCATAGTACAATTGAAAAAGTGTAAGTAAATAAATTTATTAAAATAAAAAGACTAAACAATTGTTTTGAAGCACAATTGCTGACCTGAAGAGAAGAGAAGAGAAAATCCCTTTTGGTTTATTTATTACTATCATTAGGAGAGAGATGAGGGTGAGAGTGAGAGTGAGAGTGAGGATGAGGAGGCCAATCCCTATGATGCATCATATTAAAAGGATGAGACCGATAAGAAGAAGCAGCAGAAGGAGGAGGTAATGGCATGCCCATGTGAGCATGACTATGACTATGACTATGACCATGATGTGGCATACCAATAAGAGGCATAGACATCATAGAAGGAGGAGGTGGATAAGGCATTGGAATAGGAACAGAAGAATGATGTGAATGGGAATTCCCATTGGCATTAGCAGAATCATGCAGACTCTGAGGAACAGGTGTGGAAGCAAAAAGATGATCAGAAGAAGAAGGAGCATCGTTTGAAAGACCCTGCATCCTCTTCAAGTACAGACGATACTTCTGAAGGTGACTCGCAACATTCTCGCGTGTTAACCCTTCCACGTTCATTAACTGCATAATCGTTTTCGGAACCGCGTTTTTAATCCCCAGGTGAGCTACCACGTCCACGAATCGTTTGTGAAGCTGTGGGGTCCACACTAAACGAGGCCGTTTTAGCGTCGTTTCTGTTCGGACGGATGAATCGGCTTCTTCTGTGGCGGAATCGATCTTCCGATGTTTTCGGGAATCCGACCCGGAGCCTTCTTCAATTTCTTCATCTTCTTCTTCGTCGAGGTCGTCGTTGGTGGAGGAGATTGTTTGGTGGTGGTTTCCTCCGCTGGCGCGGAGAATGGAGAGTGTGTTGCGGGAAGCGCGGTTGACGTCGAAGAGAGTGCGGTGGGGCTCCGGGGAGATGCTGAAGGCGGAAGCGAGCTCCGGCGGAATCAGAGCCATGGAAAGTGGAGTGAGATCCTGAACGCTGGGTAAACCCTTTTCCCACTCTGTTACACGTTCTTCGTCTGTTCTCACCTCTTCCCCCATTCACTTCTTCTAACGGTTTCAACAAATCGCAACAACGAAACTCTGTGATTTGATTTGGATCGAGAAAATAAATAGGGATTGGATTAAATTGAATTAAATTGAAAATTGAATTGATGGAGGTCGAGTATATCAGAGATGGAAAGAGAATAATAATAAATCTAAGATATTTTTTTTTAGATTCGAAGAAGAAAAGTGAGGAAAAAAGGAAGAAAGAAGGAAGAGATAATAATCAAGGTTAGGAACGCACTCTCAACTTATTTTTATTATTATTTTGCTTTGTTCGAGTCTGTGTGAATAATGATGATTATTTATTTAATAATTTGGAGGAAACAGTGAAAAAGGGAGAAAAAGTGCAATATTGTTATTGGAGATGGAACAAGTGGCGATGCCAGCGTGTACTAGTTAGCTAGATATTTTTGATTCTTCTGTCTCTAAATATCTTTCTCGATCTTTCTCCACAATGTACATTTTGCAAATTGCAGTGTCTGTTTGGTATAATAGAAATGGAAAGAGAGAAAGTGGAGAGACAGACAATATTTTTATTTGATAGAGAAGAGAGATAGAGTTAAAAGTTACGGGCCCACTCGCTTTTAGTTTCTCAACATTATAATATTATAGTGTATCATGGCAACCTACTTAATTAATCATGAATAAATTTTTTAGTTTTAAATAATTTTATTTATTATTACATTAAGTTTTGTACTATCTGTTAATTATAAATTAGGTAAATTTTTCTGTAATTTAAATACAATATTACAAACATTAGCTTTTGATATATTTTAAAATATTATTATAAAATAAAATTAAAATATAACATTTATAATGTTATATTTTTCTAAAAGTTGTAATATTAGATTTCAAATTAATTAGAATTTATATCCATTAACATATTAATTTGTTAGTATATGTATAATAGTTTAACCACTTGTTTTTGTTCTCAGCAAATGATAGCATTTGAATTTTAACGTTAGTGTTATTATTTTGAGAGCTTCATATATGATTTTAAAGAGAAAACTTTGATTTATTTTCAGATGTAGAAAAGTTGCTAAGAACATAGTGGAAACACGTAGGTTTTTTTTAAAGAACAAAATAATTAAATAAAGTATTTTAAACACAATATACTAAATATATAAAATCTAAAGTTATTAAAAATAGAACAATCTCTCCCACAAAAGGAAGCCTTAAACCAACATAAAAGACACTTAATTATAGGAAGCCTTAAACCAACATAAAAGACACTTAATTATTGGAACATACGGTGAGATGTAAATAAGAAATCATAATAAAATCATTTGCTTCTATATTTGAGTCAATACTACAAAACAACTTTGATATTATCCGAGACTTGATCAGCGTTATAAAATTGTTCACAAAAATTCATCATATGTCAATTAAGTATAAGATTGACGTATATAAATATGAATGGTTGAGATTTCTCGATTTTTTAGACTATGATGAAATAAATCATCTTTAAATAAAATCTAAAAATAACTTAAAAGATAATTGTAAAATATAAATAAAATAAAAAACTCAATGACAAAAATATAAATTAGCTTATAATTTATTTCAATGATTGTTCGAGATATATTAATAAATGGAATAGTTTAACGTGGACTTTTCTGTAAAATAGTGGCCTGTACGTGTGCAATTATGCATCAAGACAAATATTTATATTTTACACCCAACTTGCCATCTACCTTCTGATATATGCCAATTTTTAAACTTATCGATTTGCAAATATAAAATAAACAAAACGAGTAGATAACGTTGTTTATTAGATGTTCCTGAAAAATACAACTGAATTAAATGAAAAAGTTCAGATATATGACGTTAGAACAACTAATGCGATGTTATGTACCCAAAACACAAATATACAATGAACACTTACACAAAGTGCATCAATGTATTTCTGTTCCTAGGTTATAAAACAAATGTAACACTCGTTGTGAAGGGATAGAATTCAATCGTTGTCATGAGAGAAAGGAAAAATAATCAAATAAACCTCCAAGAAAATTTATACTCTTAATGAAAAATGACAAGGTCTAAATAACCGTACACGAATAAAAGAAAAAACATGTCCTCTCCTAAACAAGAACATTTCTCCACATGGCATGATTTTGTACAGTGCGTAAAGTTGCAAACTACCTCACCATTTCATAACTCTTTACACCGTAAAAAAGGCTTCTATACTCATCACCATCAATAATCATAAACATCTGAACCTCATCATCTTGCTTGAATACTATGTATTAACTTAGAAGGCTACAAATGTACAGTTTTCGCGCAGTACAGTTAACAACTTTATTTCCAATCACCTATTTCAAAGAAATAGGAAACATAAGACTCTTTGATGAAGAAGCACTCATTAGGCTCTGTTAGCTAGCTGTACAAACAAACATTATTTCTCTATGTTACTTAGGCAGGTTGAGGAGTCTGAGCAGCAATTCTTCTTTCTGCAACAAATTCATATGAACAGTTAACAAACTATAAACATGTAATTACAATGAGTAATAAGAATGGAAAGGGCTACTTACCTCCAGCAGCAACGAGTTTCTCTACACGAGCGACGATATGCTTTCCGTAGGTGTACTTTTTTAATGCATTCAAATGAACCTTGATTCGTGAAAGAATCAGCTCGCGTTGGTGGTCGTCACATGTTTCCAGCACCTTTTGGACAACGTAATTTGCAAACTGATCTTTCATCATCGCCTGCATATAGGTGGAATATGATTTTAGCATTACATCTTGTAGAGTTAACTAATTAAAACATTCACAACATTGTGATTTGAAATTCACGAAATATCTATAGTCATTTAGCAATGACTAGTCTGTGTTGAAAAACTAGTTGGACATACAAGGTGAATTCTCTTCTCCAGACAAGGTTTTCTCCATACACAGGAACAAGGTTTGAACCCTTGACCATTTGTTTAATGTGTCTGAGTCACTTACTACTCGAACTAGACGCATGTTATAATGAAGTCAAAACGATGTTATGAGTCCAGCTCATGCAATAGGATTGGAAATAATGAGATAATTCATGATGGTATTAACAATCATAATGGATCTAAAAATGTATCTTGGCATTGCCTTCCAATTTATCTCAAATAAGGAAGAGGGGTAGAAACATATTAGAAAGAGATAGTTGAAAATACCTGAAGAGGCTCATTTTCATCTGTGGTTCCAAGCATCTCATTCACTAGTATTTGACGTTCTGAAGGACCACTGAAGGTCAAGCATTTCTCCACAACATTGGAAGCAAACTTTTGTTGACTCATTTGAACTATTTTCCCTGCTAATTCCTTTATTATAGTAGAACGCTCATGAGGCTTCCCATGTTCCAGTACATGCTGTTATTAAGCGGAAAGTGAAACAAAACAAGAAATCAACTCGCATATTTAAATGGTATACTATATTGTATATCAAAGAAAGTGATAGCAAACACTGTCGTGTTCCAGAGGTGATCGTCATATTGGTCGGAGTAGAAACCTAAAACCCATGTCATATGTGAAGAACCAACCTCGGATGACATGTTAACAGGATGATATAATATAAAGCAACAGATTTTTATAAATAAATAATTATTAAAAGTAAACAAAATATGAGAATCATCAACACATATTTCGACAATCGTGGTAACAAGCAATAAGAATAAGCTAAAGTAGTCAGAAAAGTTTAAAACCTGAACGACATAGTTTCCATACTGATCCTGAGCTAACATGCTAACAGTTCCTAAAATCTCATCCATAACCTTTTGTTGTGTTGTAGGGTTTTCGCAGTGCTCCAGTACTCTCTGCCATGTAAAGGTTTGTTATGGGACAACTGAATTTAAGATTCTTGATGATAAGAGTAAACATAAGCAGTTCAGAAATCTTACCTGTATCACACGACAGCCGTATGGATGCGTTGAGAGTGTCACAACTTGATCAAAAAATGTTGAAATAATAAAGTCGATTGCATCTTCAGGGACACATTCAATACATTTCTGAATGACATGATTACCATTCTGATCACGTACACAGCGCATGATGTTTCCGTCAAGCTCTTGAACCATCTCTATTTTCTGATCCAGATCAACAACTTCAATAGCCTAGTGAAAGAACAGAGGAATAATGATCAGATATTCAAGAAAATAACACATAGCAAGACATAAACATATCAATAATTGCCAACCTAAATCATCAATACCTTCTGGATTACCCGGCAACCATACATTTGAAGGCTAAGTGTCAGAACATGACCAATAAGCTTGTTGGCTAATTCTCTTCTCTGTAATTCAAGTCCATGCTCAAAAAACTGCACAAGACATCAACTATCGCTCAAAACCACATCCATGAAAGAGAATGATGAACTGAGATTGTAATAATTTTTTACCTTTTGAACCACATAATTACCGAAGACATCAGTCATCAAAGCAAGAGCATGTGGCATGATTTCCTGATAAACCATATTTTTTTCGTCTATAGTTGCTGTCTCAAGCTTCTGTTGAATAAATCGGCTTCCGTATTGATCAGCACTGCCAACAATAGTAAATAAATACAATTTAATTTTCATGGTGGCAGAATAAATTATATCAAAAGACCAACAGGCAACAAACATACCTGAACTCAACAACATGACCAGCAATTTCAGCGAGCTCAAAACACTTGGCTTTATTGCTTTTAAACTCTTCCAACAGCGAAGAAGCAAAGCTTTCATCCATGTTCCCAGTATCTACATGCCAAGGTCCCATGACTCCAGATAAGTTCCTCATTCCAGAAGCAAAACGCATGTTCAGATCATTGTGCCTAATAGGACTTCCAGATCCAACAGGAGAACCAGAGTTTGCCATTGGACTTCCTGGATAAGACAACCCAACACCATAAGCTGGATTTCCGTAATAACCATGGTGATTGCTGTTGCCTGATTTACCACCCATTGGTACATTGTATTGCGACTTCTGAGGCGAGAGAACAGACCCAAGATAAGCTTTCTGAAGCTCAAGCAAATTCATGTATGAATTATCCAGGTAGTTCTGATCCACAGAGGGGTTGTTAAGAGCAGCAAGTTGTGCTGCAGCGTACTCGGATGTCCTCACATACTGAAGATACATCGGATCAACAAACGGAGCCTGAAGAGCACCACCTGCAATTTGATTTCCCATTCCACCAAGGCTATGCATATCAGAAGAACCAGCTCCAGAAGCCAAACCACCTCCAAGAATTCTTGAGTCCATTCTAGGGGATGCCAATGCCGACGCCGCTGCAACATTTTCAAAAAGCGGTGGCAGATTACCTGTGCCGTATTGGTTAGTCATCAAGGATGTCAATGCTGGATTTCCAGCATACCCACCACTTATGCCATAGTTAGGAAACGATGAATTCGGAAAATTACCTCCTCCACTATAATGGGAGGTAGGTGATCCCTTGAAATACGAGTTGTTGGAAGGAGAGGTAGAGTTTTGTAGCTCAGCCTGTCTATGCAGGGATAAATTATTGAGGTCTGACCCACTCCTACTGTTCTTGCTTGCTGAACTCTGCAAATACCCTGATTCAGATTTTTTTAGATATGATTGTTGGTTGCTGTGATCTTGACCACCCTGCATACCAAAAAGGTATCTCTGATGATTATCAACGTCTGATTCAACTTGTGATTGCAAATGATTTTTACTGTCTAACATATTATCTGATGACAATTTCATCCCTGATAATGCAGCCACAAGATCAGCTGACTCATTTAGGCCAGATGAAACACCGTTAAATGCATCTGGACTGACAATGCCTCTCTTGTCGGAAGCAACGCCTCTCCCTCCACCAATAGGTGTGAGGCATGGACTAGGAGCCCTAGTAACATGTAGTGGATCGGGTGTAGTGCTTCTAGACATGGATGATCCTAGTACGGCAGCATAAGAGTACGAAGCTGGCAGACCAATATTTTGAGTTGCAGATGATCCTTGAACATTGGATCCTGTTGGATCATGGCGCACATGAGCCAACTCAGCTTCAGCAGTTGTACTTATGATATCGACATTTTCATCAAATGCATTACGACTTGCTGGACGAGAAGGATGGCCTGTGACAGAGGTGTTACGTCCCATATCATCCTGCAAAATTAATGGTCATAAACTATGGATAGAAGAAAAAGGATACAAAATTCAATGTAGACATTTTCTTTACAAAGCTCTGCTTCAACACTGAGAGGTATAAAAATGTGCCATATAAAATTCATCAAAAACTGTTGAACGTAAGTGTAAACACCACAAGCCAAGTCAATCACTAAAATCTAAAAAAGCACATAAGTTTGAAATTTTATAGAAGTGTACAAAATTTCGGCTAAAAGAAGTGTCAGCCCAGATATTTTATGCTGAATGCAACAAATTAACTAGATGTAGGTAAATAATCAATCAAAGGACAATTAATATAAGGAACAATAGTAGAGAAGTATATAAAAAATAAAAAAAGATTATGTCAAATTCATTTAATGCTATGCTGTTATTTCCATCACAATGAGCTAGAAATAACGGTATAGAAGCCAAAAGCCACAGATGCATGTTGTCAGTTAGCATTCCATTAATCAAAAGAATTGCAGTCATTAATCAAAACTGTTGAACAAGATCACACATAAAAATATTATAATCAATATTTAGTGCACAAATGAGAAAAGAGCATAGGCAACCTCACATTATATGTGAACCAATTAACCATCCATACCTTCCATCTCATAACCCAGTCTGTTATGATGGGTCAAGGATGAAACAGATAAACAAAAACACCAAAATCCAGCAGATCAAAATAATCAAATACAGTAGAGAATGGACATGGTGAAAATAATAGATTGCAGTATAGAAGACTGTCCCCTGATACCATGTTAAGTATAACAAGATGAGAGCAGAGGAAGTGATAAAAATGAACTGTAGAATACAGACAAAATTATTGAATTCAATTATCCAATACATCATTAAATAGCAAAAGTTAAAAGTACCATCTTTTATGTCCAACAGAAAAATAGCTGAACACCTAACTAAATCTGTTATCAACCAACCTTAACAACTAATAAAAACAAAGTGAGTTATTATCAAAGTTAAAAAAAGAGTCAATTAGTCAACAGATAGCAAACTATATATAAACAGATAACAAACAAGGGAAGCCAAACTACCTCAAAAATTTCTGCAAGGCTCTTTTGTTTGTTTCTAAGCCCCAATCCAGGCAAACCAATAAGACCATCACCGCCCCATTCAGCAGAACCTCTTGTTTTTTCATTATCCACCTCACTCCTGTCTTGTTTCCTAAAGTTAAAACCCGGCGGTGTCGAAAACATTGATCTACCACCATTATCATCAGTCATGTTTCCTTTCCTCCTATCACCAATTCCACCAACAACTGAAGTTCCACCTTTAAGTCTTTGTTGAAACCTCCAATCCTCCTTTGACAACAAAGGAGGTGGAAGCCTAGGATTCAAATTCACATTGGAATAATAGTATGACAGATAAGCTGGATCAGACCTAAGCTCATCCTCAGAAACAATTCCATTCACATCTTTAGTCCCAGGAAAATCCGAATAACTGGCGGCACCACCACCACCAAACAACCCTCCAACTGCATTCAAAGAACCCTCCACAGTTGGAGGAGCTGATCCACTTCTAAATATATTAAGCTCCCTTTCGTGATCATCGCCGTCTTGTCTACGCTGTTCGCGGAGCAACATCCCTATTTCCTTCTCCAATTCATCACCAAAACAACCCTCGTTATTGCTAAGCATCGGTCTTCTTCCCAACTCAGACAACATTCTTCCAAAATCTCAATTTGATCACTACCCCACCACTAGATATCAAACCCTAATCCAAAAAAAAATTTAAAAAAATTCAAACTTTTCTCATCGCAAAGCTAAACAGTGATACCCCATATTTGCACCTTCAAAAAAAAAATTACACTTTCAGTTACTAGAATCAGAAAAAGTTTAAAATATATAACTAATTTCTCAAGGTGAAACAGAACTATCCCATGAATCAAACATACAGCATGATAGTGAAATTAACTTCAAGTTTCATTTGTAACATAATTGTTGACAACAAAATTAGAGTTATAAACTATGGCAATATAAGAGAGAAAAATGAGGTTAAGATGATGAAAAAATTGAAAAACAGAAAGAGAGAAAGTACGTTAGAAATTAATCTGGCGGCTATTGGTTATCGCAAGAACCTTTAGGGTTTTGTTCCATGTCGAGAAAGGAGGATTAAATACACCAGTGAATTAACAGATGATAGTAGCAAAAAAAAACCCAACCCAAACAAACCCAAAATATAATTTAATTTTCTTTGTTTCTAGGTTTGGAGAGTTTTTCCAGAATATTATTATTTTAATAATAATAATTTTATGTATTTCCTAAACCTTAGGGTAATTGACCAAGTGATAACCGACTAATGCCATTGCCATAGAGAGAGAATCCTCGTGTTAAGTGTTTTCACAACAAGTATCTGTGACCGACTGACACGTCGGTGTAATAGATTCGCTAGATCAGTAAAATCGGCAAAGAACAGTAAAATTTCGTAACAGTAACTACCATTCTTTTCTCTCTTCACTTCCTGTTATGTTTTGTTTGTGTTGTGAATCATGAGTTTTTTCCAATTTCCTCCACACTTTATTCCTAGGTTCTGTTCCTTCCCTTTTTATTACTCAAACTGGTACAAGGGTATGTTACTTCTGGTACTAGTCATGCCAAATTTGTCAAAATTGTAGGAGTGGTTCATTTTTCTTGGGCTGTGAAATCATTCCTACTTGATATAGCAATTTATTCATAAATTCAATGCAAGAATATAAATAATTTTACTAGTAACTTATTACCCTGCTCCAAATTATGTCACTATTTGAATTTCATACAAATTAAATAACGTTGTATGAAAAAGAAAAATTATGAATTATTTTATAAAAGTATTATATGTTAATGAATGAATTGAAAAATAAATAATAAATAATATGATAGGAAAACAAATAATAATTATTTATTAGTATATAAAATAACATGAAATTTAAGATAAATTATTTTATTAAAATGACAATAATTAATTTAAGAAAAAAAGAGTATTTTGATAATGAGGATCACTATTTACTTGCACGATTAAATGGTGATAAATAGAGTCACCTAGAAAGAAGAAAAAATTACAACAGCCCTATAAAAATTGAACGTAGACATTGACATGCTGGACTAATGAATTATTTGGTTATTATGGCTTTCATACTATATATTTTTATTTTATTGTGATAAAAAATAAGTTTAGGAAAATAAATATATATACACTCTCTCTAATTTTAAATATAAATAACATTAAATTTTAATAAAATTAATATATTTTGTTTAAATTTTTAATTAAATATATCAATATTTTAATTAAATTTTATTTATACTTAACTTAAATCTATTTATATTTAAGTTCAGATGCAGTATCTCATTGTATAACTATATATTCAATTAAGGTCAATGGTCGAAATTGTGAATTGCAAAAATACATGACTACGTGGTCGGAATTTAATTAATTGTAACAACACTTATTTATTATTAATAATAAAATATATGATAAACGTTTTAGTGTTAATCACAAGTTAGCATGCAATGAGTTGCATGCATGAATGGTCCATACTCCATAGAGATATAAAATCATGTAGGCTTTTAATTGTTAGGCTAATAGACTTTAAATGGTTAAGTTAAATTTTTTTCTTAATCTTTATATATAAACATATAATATTGTATTTGGTTTTTAATTTTTTTTAAAAACAATTTCAAACAATAGTTTCTCAAATATTTTTTCTCAACAATTTTAGTTCTTATTTTTAAATCAATTCATATGTGTTTTTTTTTATGTTTTGAATGATTTTTTAGATGTATATTTAGAATATAATAATTTATTCTACCAAAATTTAGAATTTATTAAATTTTTAGCGTTTAAAAATTTATATTTAATTTATCTTTTGTTAAAAAATTCTTAATTTTTGTAGGGGATATTTCTATAATATTATAAACATATTTTCAACTAAAAAACATTAAAATTTTTGAATAATACATATAAGTTGAGTTAAAAGTATAAACAAAAAATGTGTGATAGAAAATATGTTAAGAACTATTGATTGAAAAATAAAATTAAAGAGACTAAAAATATAGTGTAATATATTCATGAGGACCAAAAGTTTTATTTGACCCAACTTTAACTGAGGCAATGTCTAGTATATATGTTGTATATTTAAAATGACAAATGAATTCATTTATGGTGTATATATAGAAGGCATAATTGTTTTTGCGGTATTTTGATTTAATTTCAGGTAATATTTCAGTTTTTTATTTTTTTTATTTAACTTTTTTATTTAATTTTAAGTAACAATCTGATCGTTTATGTCTTAAAAGGTCAACAATGTTATCATTTTTTTTATAAAATTTCAAAAAATTCATCATATTCAATATAATGCAAATTTTATCAAATTCATAACTTAAATATTCAAATAAACTCATATTTTTATTCTTTATTTGATGTTGTTGGAGATTGAAATATAAGTTTATTTGAAGATTTGAATTATGCATTTGATAAATGTATGAATTTTCTTAAAATTTGTATTGAATTTTATGGAATTTTTTTGGAATATTTTGATGAACTTTATAAGTTTTTGTAAGGAACATATAACATTGTTGACATTTTAAGATATAAATGATTAAATTGGTACTTAAAATTAAATAAAATATTAAATTAAAAGAAAAAAATAAATAAAAAAATTATAGTGTTACTTGATATTAAATTAAGAAACCACATAATTATACCTCTTGTTTATTATAAAGTAAAGTACATTGTAAATAATCATTTCAGCATATCCATCAAACATTTGAAAGTCTATGATAAACCTTAAAAATGAGTTATTTTTTGTTTTAGAATGTTTATTTAAATATCAAATAATAACAAACGTTAAAAGTTTTACAAAATGAATTAAAAAGTTATTTGTTACACATGTATATTAAAAATAAGGTTTTATACGAACAACATTTTTCAAAGAAATATTTTTTATTTTTAAAAGATTTTAATTTTATATATTATCAAAATAAAAAGTTTTATATTACCAACGTGCATGCAACTTTAAAAATAATTATAATACAAATTAAATATTTATAATAATATAACGGTTGTAATTGATTAGCGAAATAAAAATTATTTATACTAACAACGTGTATATAAATTAAATATATTTTTAAAATATACACTAAAATTATTTTATTTTCAATTTTTTATCAAAATTATTTTAATGAATGATCTTAAAATTATAAATAAACAAAAATTAATAGCATAAATTGGATTTGAACCACAGACAAAAGAGTTTATATCCTTACACTTTATATTTGAGCTAACAAATGAATGTTAATAATTTTGTAATATAACTAACAATATTATAAACTATTTTGTTTGAAAAAATATTTTGTTTCTCTGTTAATAAATAAGTTATTTTTTAAGCTTAAAGTCTTTGTGTGCTTGAGCCCCATTTAGGATTAATTTTTTCAATTTGTATACAAGAGTCATTGGCGGTGAAAATTTCTGTAGCCGTAAACATATATTAGAAAACTATACCCTATAAACTCTATCCTCCACATTTATATCCTTAATTACCTCTATATTTTACACACGTTTATCTATTTTATTTTTTCTTTTAAAAATAATAATAATTTTTTTTTCTTCATATTTCAATAGATTCAATTTTGAATTTTATATAGTTCTATTTTTGAAATTCAAAATTTATGTTATGAAATTTTTGTTCATGTTTCGAAATACAAATGTATTATAGAAAAAAAATTCAAGTTTTATATAATATAATTTTTTTTAGAAAACTCAAACTTTATATTTTGATTTTTTTTAAGTTTTCAAACATATTTATTTATCAATTTTTTTTAATTTTCTGATACATAAACGTATATCACAAAATATAAATTTATTTTAAAAAATATAAAATCAAATATTTATTAAAAAAATTTATATATTAATAGTGTATAAATATTATAAACAAAGTGAAGACAAAAAAAAAATTAATTAACCATAGTGACCACGCTGCATTTAGGATGAATGTTTTCAATTTATACAATAAATAGTCATTGGCAGTGACAATTTTGTAGCCGTAAACCTCTAATTTTTTAATTAGTCTGTTATACAATTAGAATTAATTATAGACAAGTTAGTTAAGAAGTTATTTTATGTTTTCTTTTTCATATATATATATATATATATATATATATATATATATATATATATATATATATGATTTTTTAGTAAAAGAAGATAAATTTTCTCTTTGTAATCTCTTTTTAGAAAGTATTCAATACAATTCAATAATACATTTAATGAAATTCCTTCTTCACATTATAATAAACTTCAATATAACCGTCTAACGAACTTCTCAATTAAAATCAATTCAAAACATGAACTTCTCATTTGACATATTAAAATGACTTAACTCATCATTATAGTCCATTAAAAAAAAAGTAATGCACATTCATAACTTAATTCATCATAGTCCATTTAAAAAAGGTAATGCACATTCATCAATTGATTGTTCCTCTCCTTTGGGGACCTTTCAGATACAACTCGAAAGAAAGGTGTCTCATCAATCCTATGTTATCATGCTACATATTGTTCCCTCCCAATCCTTTTTCAATATAATTTTTAAGTTCCCTTAAATTATGGTGATTTGTATTATGAAAATAAATAAATCTCTAAGTCGCTCCCCTTTGGAAATCCTTCATTTTTTTCACTTCATTTTTTTTTTCTTTTCAAAATATTATCTCTCCTCCTAATCTGTCAAACACACCCTTAGGAGGGAATAAGAGATATTGAAAATACTTGAATTTTGAGAGCAAATCAAGAGAAACAATGAACACCAAAACTTATGTAAAATCTTTTAAAGTCCCCTACATTGTCTATTAACTAGTGGATTATTTATTTTCTCTCCCTTTTTTTCTCCCTTTTTCATTACATTTCTCCATTTCAAATCATAAATCTTATTAACCTCCCTCTTGCTTCATCTTTCTATCATTTTATTTTTCCTTCATAAAAAAATCAAACATGAACTCCTAAGTTCGAATTGTAAAAATAAAAGCTAATATTAAAATTATAAAGTAACCTTTGTCATTGATATATAAAAAAAAACATGGAAAAAATATTTGTTATTGATACATATAAAAAAAAACAACATAAATATTTTTCATCGATACTTAAAAAAATACGGGACAAATATTTATCATCGATAAATATAAAAAATTTAGATTATTGATAGATAAAAAATACAGAACATGTTTGTTACTCATAAATATAAAAACAACACGAGATAAATATTTATTACTAATGAACAAAAAAAAAAACACCAAACAACTATTTGTCCTTGATACGTAAAAAAATATGGGACACATATTTTTCACCAATAAATATTTTTAAAATATACGAGAAAAATATTTATCACATATATATATATATATATATATATATATATATATAGTTTAAATATGTATTTGGTCTCTGCAAATATATCAATTTTTAGTCCTTGTAAAAAAGAACTAATAAACTACCACGACCCATAAAAATATGAATAGAAATTAAAAAATGGATTTAGGGGTTTATATTTATCATTGATTAATATTTTTAAAAAATAAAAATATTTATAATTGATAAATATAAAAAAAATATGGGCTAAATTTATGTCATTGATGCATACAGATAATACGGGATAAATATTTTTCACAATGTATATATAAAATACAAGATAAATATTTACTGAACAATTATATATATTATAGATACATAAAAAAATACGGGCATCATATTTAACAACAATAAATATATAAAAAATACGGTCAAATATTTACCAATAATCAACATAAAAAATTACAGGATAAATATTTGTCATTAATACATAAAAAAATATGTGATGCGTAATTATTACTGATAAATTAAAAAATAATTTATTGATAACCACATATCATTGATAAATATAAAAACATAAAATAAATAGTTATAATAGATAAATATTAAAAAAAACGCATGACTAATATTTATCATTGATACATAAAAACAACATAAAACAAATTTTTGTCACGAAAAAAAATACAAAAAAATACAAAATAAATATTTATCCTGGAAAAATAAGATAAAAATACAATACAAATAATTATTACTCATAAAAAAATAGAAAAATATTTATAATTGATAAATATAAAAAAAAAATACAAGAAAAATATTTGCCAATGATACATAAAAATAACATTGGACAAATATTTGTCATAAATGTATGCTTAAAAATATGAGATAATATTTATTAATAATAAATATAAAAAAATGCAAGATAATTATTTATCACCGATAAATATAAAGATATGTGACAACTATATGTTATTGATACATGAAGAAAAAAAAAATACATATAGGCTATTGATATATACATATTATACTATACTTATCTGTCCCCCGATAGATATAAAAAAAAACACAAAAAATTTATTTATCGTAAGTAAACATAAAAAAACACTACACAAATATTTGTAATTGATAAATAAAAAAATACGAGACATATAATTTTCACGAATAAATTTTTAAAAAATTCACGAGATAAACATTTATCAGTAATAAATATAATAAAATCATGAGAAAAATATTTATAATTAATAAATATAAAAAATATGAGTCAAATATTTGTAATTGATGTATTAAAATAACACGGGCCAAAAAATTTTCACAGATGTATATATAAAACACAGAATAAATATTTATCATTGATAAATATAAAAAATACAAGATAAATATTTATTATTGGTTAATTTAAAAACACTAACAAATATATGTTATTGATATATAAAAAAAATGAGATGCATGTTTAACAACGATAAAAAACATGAGATAAATATTTATAACAGATAAGTTTTAAAAAATACATAACTAATATTTGTTATTGATACATAAAAATAGCATAAGTTAAATATTTGTCACAAATAAATATTAAAAAAATAAGGCATAAATATTTATCACTGAAAATATAAAAAATACGGAACAAATATTTATCATTGATAAATATAAAAAATATGAGACAAATATATGTTATTGATGCATAAAAAAGTACGTGACACATATTTGTCACTAATAAATATAAAAAAGAAATATATGTTATCGATGACATATAAAAAAAATATGGGACAAATATTAGTTGTCGATAAATATTAAAAATACATATAATAAATATTTGTCAACGATAAATATAAAAAAATGACATGACCAATATTTGTTAACGATAAATATAAAAAAATTATCGGACCAATATTTATCATTGATACATAAAAAAGACATCATTAATACATAAAATAAGACAACACAAATATTTGTTGCTGATTAATCTAAAAAAGCACGAAACAAAGGAGAAATATTTAGTGTTCAAGTTATACACCGGACAAATGTTTGTGGTTAAAAAAATAGTTAATATTAGTATTTTTTTAACACCTTATATATAAAAATAAGAACAATTATAATACACTAACTGTAAAAAAAATATACACGAGAAAATTATTAATCATAATTAATTAATCAGATTTAATTTTTTTTTCAAGTAGTATTACTCATTAAGTCAAGAGACCGATATTAAATTTGGCATATAATGTTTTTGATGTTACTCTATCAGAATATACAACAACCATATCACAGTTAATTTTTTTTGGATCTTAAGAACACAATTAGTTAAATATTGTTAATGTATTTTATTCTTGTTTCCCCCTTTACATCTAATTAATTTCGTTATTCATTTTTAGATTATACACGATGACTTCTCATCGAGAAATCAAATTCAATTTAAATTTGTGACAGTTAATCAGAATAATTTGTTTCATATTTTTAAAATAAATACGAAGTCATTTGTGTATATGACATATGACTTTCGTAAAATCTTTCTCAATACCATGAATTTATAACTTCATTAACAATCATGACTTTAACTATTTATGTATTGTTGACCAAATTTTCTTTTTAAGTTTGACTTGACATTTATCTTTATTGCATAATAATTTGATTATGTAAGTTTCAACGCTATAGTATCGTGTTTTGATTATATAAATTATAAATTGTTAACAATATAATATTATAATTTATTTTAATATTTATGCAAAACACTTAAATAAAAAAATATACTTATAAAATTATTGATTTCAATCAACTATTTAAAAGAACATATAATATTTAACTAATTATTTTATTCACCATATATGTTTTGAACTAAACCCCATGGGTCATTTATTAGTATGCTTAAAAAAATTATTCAAAAATATATGTCCATTTAATTGTAGAGACTAAAGTTAAATGAATGATAATTTTATATAGAATAAAAAATAAAAAAATTAAAATTTTATAAAAATTAAAAACATATTTAATTCAAAAATAAAAAAAAAATTACATACAAGATAGAGTACTACTCTGTACTTACTCACGCTTATGTTCTCTTTACTTTTCCTTTATCCTCAAAACATACTCTATTTTCTCTCAATAAGGTCAACGAAAGATGCACATGTTCGGCACAACGCCCAATTCAGTAAGAGAGAGGGTTTTGGGCCTAAATTATTTTTTACTATGTATTAGTTGACTTAATGTATCAATTTTAAGTTAGAGAATTTAAAAATCTAAAAAATACATAATCATTTTCAGAAAAATATTATTCGAACGGAAGGTGGATGGAGCCTATCCACAAGAGAAATATTATTCGGAGATCATATATTCAACACCTTGTCTAGTGTTCAATTCTTTATATGGAATTTTTTTTTCATAATTTTCTATTTGTTAGAATTATTCTTTTTCACTGAGGTATCAATGTTCCTCCGACTTGTTCATTATGTATTACTGAGGAAGAATCCATTTTTCATTGTTTATTTTTTTGTCTTTGAGCTACTGATCTTTGGACAGTTTGTGAAGTTCATCAAGTTCCAATTCTTTGTTGGCGCGTTGGCCTAGAGAATACATCAAAATTAGTTGCTATTTTAGTATTTGACTTTGAGGTCCTTGCTCCTTTGGTTATGTGAAATATTTGGATTTCTCGTAATAAATATATTTTTGATGATATTCAACCACATAAAGTTTCACTCATAGTATATATATCTACTCAATTGCAAGTAACTCTTGACGCATTTGGAAAACATTCCCTTCCTACTTCTGGATCTACTCGTAAAGTATGCAGTGCATTGACTAATCCTGGACAATTAGGATTTAGGGGTTTAGTGAGAAATCATGCATACATTTTTATTTTGGTTTTTATGGGAGTGTTGGTTGGTCGAATGTGTTATATGCAGAGATTCAAGCTAGCTTTAATTGATATTAAGTTGTGATGGCAAACACATTTTAGAAAAGTCATATTTGTTTTGATTTATTTCATGTGGTCGAGTTGATGACTAAGGAAACATATCGATATTACTAATATGCTAATATGTTGGAGATTATTAAAAATTACATGAAGAAGGATAGAACTTTTGTTTTGAAACATATTTTTGTGAAAAAAATACTTGTACAAATATATATATTTTTTGTGTGTAAAGAGAATACTTTGTGCAGATATTATTGACAACCAACTCTTTAATTATAATTAATAGTCACTTCTAGTAGACACTAGAAAAGTGTATTTTATTAGGCCTTAGTTTTTGGGTTGTTTTTTCATTTTTCTGGCTCATGTAATAAAAAAATATCACACATATATATAAGATATAAAATAAGGTAGTCACATAGTGATTTTTTCTCGCCCAAACAAGTGGCTATATTGTACTTTGCATTTCGTTTTTATCTTTTCATTATAATTTATTGAGTACTACTAATATTTAATACTATCAATCAATAAAGTAACTAAAACGATAAGCATTGGAGGGGATAGATAGTATTAATGTAATTTACTTTCAAAAAGTTTTGTTAATTAATTAACTTTTTTTTGATTTTTTATTTGTTTTTAGTTTTACATACTTCCCCGTATATTTGGGATATATTTTTGCAGTAAATCAAATAAATGCTAGCATTGGGAGATAATAGTAAGATTGAAACTAGCAGCTATGAAAAAGGTTCACTATTGATTATTAATTTTATAGCAATAATTACATTTTTCGATACAATTCATCATTTCAAAATTGATAATACAATTGTAATTTGAGCTTAAATTAATATTTCTTGACTATTCCCATTTCACAAATTTCTCATGGTTTTCGACTTTTTCATCTATTAATTTAATATTTCATTTCAATAAACTAAAATTTTTCAACCTTTTAGTTTATTAAAATTTGGGTAAGATTTTTGTTTAACATCCATTTAAAAAAATATCAGTCTGCCTTGCTTTTGCAAATTATGTACTAATATATCCTATATTTTAGGACACTCGTTAAGTCGTATATCCAAAATGTCACCTATAAAGAAACATATTTTAATTTTTAGTAGTAGATTTTTTATTTTATTTTTGGTTTTTTTCATATATTTGTTTGCTTTGGGTGGTGGAGGATTGCATCTTATATATGCGACCCCAAACCCCACCAAATTATTAATCTTTTTTCAAAGTGATTTTGTCTTTATGTTTGATGATACCTGAAAGGTAGAATAGTTGATTGTGCTGAATAAGCTACACAATTTGGACTATTAAATGTTTTACAATATATTTTTATCTCAGTATTGGAATTTTACAATGAATTTGTTAATGAAATAAATTAACAACTTAATGAGTCAAATAAAGTTGTAATATTTCTATACGGATAAGAAGTGTTTAAAATTAATAGTGCAAATAAATTAATTAAAAAATGAGTTAAATGAAATTAATATTATTAGTATCGTTAATTTTTTTTTATGTGTACAATATTATTATGTAGGATTCTACTTTTGCTATATTTTTTGTATGTTTTATACAATTATTTTGTATCCAGATTGTATTTTTTCTTATGACTTTATTATAGAGGAATTTTAATTTAATTGGCATGGTATCAATTGTTATGTTACATGGAATAACATTTTATTTTTAAATCTTAAAAAATATAGAACATTTCAAAACATCAAGCCTCGATTATAATTTTGGGTCTTACTAATTATAAGGACATTGTTTAAGAATTCTAAATAAAACAAGAGTTTATTGAAAAAGTTAACTATTTCAAAATATAATGAATATACAACTTTCAATAAAAATTTATTATTTATATTTTCACTAAAAAACACTAATTAGCGGGTTTTTTTAATTAATTTGCGGGAGTTTTTAACCTTCACAAATTAATTTATAATTTATAGCAAGTATAAAATATGTAATTAATTTTATCAAAGTACTCGAATCTCCATTAAAAATATAATCATATACATGTATTTCAAACATTTATAGTTCAATGTGATATTATAAAACACAAAAGTCATAGTTGCCTAATAAAAGTCTTATACTAAAGGAAGATTCTATCTCCTCTGACCTTTTCTGGAATTTTAGATAGCTTCCTTGTCAATTTATTCATCATGACCCAAACACTGTAGAACATAAAAACATATAACAAACAGATCATAAATTTATTGTAAGTATTAAATTACATAGGTTATCTAGTATATATATATATAAGTAATGGAAAATTTTAAAAAAATAACAAACTCTAATTAATCGAAATTAAAAATATCAGCCTCAGCTATACATGAAAAGATAGTTCTCTTCAAATGTTAACAAAAAAAAAACATCAGTATCCAACACAAACTTAACAATGATCATGAAAAGCTCTTAACATGAAACTAATTATTCTTGTCAATTAATTAATCAGCATTACCTGGATGCAATCTCTTTTTTCCGCAAAGAGGAACACCAAATAGCTTGAAAGAACTATCTACACAAGCAAAACAGAACCAAATTTGACATAGACAAAATCATAAGCAAAACAGAAAGCAAGAATTGAAAAACCATCTACACAAGACAGAAAAACATAAAACAAAATTTGAGTCCTTTCAAAATCTCCACTGTGTAGCCTCATGAGTTGCATTGAATTGCACCTTTTCAAGATGTCATGATTTCTTTATCAAGATCTCTCTTCCTATAAAAAAACTCCACAAGCTATTAAGACACCAATTATTACAAGGTTGTTATGAATCCAATAAAAATCTAGCAGAAAACCAAAACTATATCACAGGAACACTCCTATGACAGTAAATAAGCCAAAACAAATACAACCATACTTAGAAATAAGTTTAAAACATTTGCAGTCAAATAAATTATGCAAGGCAAAGAAAGAATCAATAGCTCTACTTTCTTTTATACATTTATATTAAGAAAAAAAAAAAAATAAACAAATAAGGAATGTAGAACTAAAAGAAGAACATCGAACTTACCACAAATTTTGCTCTTAGACAAAAAGTCCTTCGAAGTGCCAAACAATCAAAACCACAAAATAGACCTGAAACACTCAATACTAAGTTAATTTCATGATTTTTGATGTCAAACACACACAATATCCATGGAAGTAGCAAGAGAACTAAAAAACTACAATTCAACAAAACCTAACTAAGAAACGAAAAATGAAAACGACGTGGATTTGCGCTAACAGCGTAGGAGACAAATGAGGCGTCGTGGCGTGGCTGAAATCGGAGGCGAAGGCGGCGGCGCGGCTGAAGCCGAAGGCGGAAGGTTGTGAAATTGAAGAGGAGATTAGGAATTTTAGGAAAGGTTCAGTTATGGAATTTTTATTTACTTAAAAAAATGAGTAATAAAAAGGGGGAAATGAAAATGGGATTTGGTGAAATTCTATGTTGATCTTTATTTATTAATTATTCTCTCTCTTTCAGTCACATAGTTGAAAGAGATTCGATTCAAAATTGTGTTGACATAGTAAAAAAGGTTCAATCCATGCTTCTAACATTTTTCCATTTTCACTAACAAAACTACTCACTAACATGTACAAAAAACACACATGTCTTTAAATTAAAAAAACTTAAATCTAGTTTAATTGATTTGCCTCTTAAACTTTTATCAAGACAAAAATGGAATACAATACTATTATACTAATATAATGCATATTTTATAATTTTTTTATATTCACGACGTAAAAATTCAATGTCATGTGCCACTAAAATTTTACGTTACATGATATTTAAATATGTTGCATCATTTAAATTTTCACGTGATATATTATTTAAATATGCTGCATCGTTTAAATTAGATGAAAACTGAGATCATATATTAAAATAATAAAAATATTGAATTATAAAATAGAAATGTAAAATATTTTTTCAAATAGTTTAAAATAGAAAAACGACAATATTACATAAATAATATGATTGTATATAATATTAATTCTGATGTATTTTAATAAATAAAAATTATGATTAAAATCAAAATTTCTACAAATGATCTATATAATAATACTTTTTAATTTACAGTTGATTTTAAAATACGTTTATATAATATAATATCATTTAATGAATGCAATTATTGAATATAACAATTTCAATATAATACAATGAGTTGAAAGTGGGCATCCATTCTTTATACCCTACACTTTCTTTTTGGGGATAAATTATACTCTATACATTTAAAGAATTGTGACACATTAGTGATAATATAAAATGAAACTTTAATAGCATAGTAAACGGAATTTTTTGAATTATTACTAAAGATATTAATATATACCTAAATTTTAATTAAGAATCAGTTATTTAATAAATTCAAATTTAAATTTTAACAAAAAAACTTTTTTGCAGTGGGACCCTAAAGGTCATCGGTCAAGATACATGTGTATTAAGAAGGGAAAGTTGTTGATGTTTGTTTAGAGTTTAGACGAAAAGATGAAGAAGAACAACGCCACATCATGAGGCGTGGAGATGAGTATAATGACGAATGACTTCCTTCTCTTTTTCCTCGTTTAAAGAATCTTATCTCCGCTCACAGCAAACAGTAATGTATTCCGTAAACACTATTTCAAAATTTTCTCATTCAAATTCAAATCAAAATCGGCGTCTATACTCTTTGCAACGCAGTCCACGGTCAACACTCAACATCTTATAGTACCATCCTCTCCCCTCTTAGTCTTACCCTAACTTGTGGCTCACATTTTCTCAATCTAATTATTAATTAATATTTCTGTCTCCGTCTGTCAAACCATACAATATATTATACTTTTAATACTTTAAATTTAGTCTCATCGATGCTATAATTATCATTATAAAACTATTTTAAATCGAAAATCAATTACAAACTGAAAAAATAATTTACAAAATCAATTGATGTATGAGATGATTATTTGTATATTTCTTTTTAATAATTTATATTTATTTTGTCTCATTTAAAATATTCTATTTGAGTTGTACATAATCATTAAAAAAAATTAATTGTATTGATTTTAATGACAATATAAGTTTTATTTATTCAAATAATCTCATTAATTGTAGTTAATAGATAAATGTAATGAATTTATATATAATAAATGAAAGTATATTATTAGACAAAGGTAATTAATATTGATAATACAAAATGACAAATAGTTTAATACCAAGAAAAGTAATAAATGAAATAACTATTATGAGATAGAGAAATAATTTTTGTTCTTTTTTTATATAGATGAAAATTAGGACCATGAGATAGTATTTCAACCAAAAAAATAAAATGAAACTAATTAAATGTTTATAAATATATACAAAAGTTTTATATTTGTCTCTCTTACAAATAAAAAAGTAATTTTTATTTATCTTTTATTTTATATTAAGATGATATTTTATTTTATAAAGATTACTCTTAATAAAATGATAGTCTAATTAATAAATTAAATATTTTGAAATAATTTAACCTAAATAATTTGATTTTTATTTAATTTCGTTGTTGTAACTAATGTAATTGACCCGAAATAATCCTCAAAATACTCTTACAACTCACATTATCTAGACTTGCTATTGATACGAGATTAATATCTGAGTTTGATGTAAATGACTCAGAAAAAGATACTATTTATTTTAGGAAATTCATGTTACTATCTCCCTCTACATTATTTTGGGATAAGGCTAATGTCTCTGCTCTTTTTTTAGAGTGGCTAATGTCTCTACTCAACCATACTTATCTTTTCTTTGTAAGAATAAAATCATGCTTATTTTTTCAAGCCTTAGGTCACCAAGTCCGTCATACTTCATAGTTTTTTGTATGAGGGCCGTTTTACTTATTTTGAGATTTTATTTTTGTTTGTAACTATTTCAAGTAATAATAATTAAATAACTAATATTTAATTATTTGATTAACGAATTAGTATAGTAATTAGTGAGAAATTGCCTTGTTTGTTCCTCTTTGTAAACCAGAAACGCGTGGCCTAACACGCAAACGTTTCTCGTTTCTTTCTTCACAGTTTCACACACGCTCCTCTCTTTCTTCTCAAAATCCCTTAAATTGACGCAACCCTTATCATTTTCACATTACTTTCTCTCTCTCTCTCTCTATCTTTTTTTATCTCTCTCTACAAGATCGAAGAAGAAGATGATGAATTCAGATACGCAACCCGGAACGGCGTCGTACTGGTGCTACAGCTGCACCCGCTTCATTAACCTTTCAGATCACACCATCATCGTATGCCCTCACTGCGAAGGCGGTTTCGTTGAAGAGATCCAAGCCGGTGAATCGCCGCACCACCGTCTCAGTCCTTTCTCCGACGACACCATCTCTTCAAGGAGGCAAGGGTTCCGCCGCAGACGCCGCGACGCTGGAAGTCGTTCCCCTTTCAACCCTGTCATCGTCCTTCGTGGAACCGGCGACGATGGCCCCGATCAAGACGGCGGTAGCGCCTTCGAACTTTTTTACGACGACGGCGACGGTTCAGGTCTCCGCCCTCTGCCGCCGACAGTTTCAGAGTTTTTGCTTGGATCTGGTTTCGATCGGTTGCTTGAGCAGTTTTCGCAGATCGAAATGAACGGTTTTGGACGGCCGGAGAATCCGCCGGCTTCAAAGGCGGCAATCGAGTCGATGCCGACGGTTGAGATCTGTGAGGCGCAAGTTAGTTGCGAAATGCACTGTGCAGTTTGCAAAGAAGCGTTTGAACTGGGCGTGGAAGCGCGTGAACTACCCTGCAAGCATATTTACCATTCCGATTGCATTCTTCCATGGTTAACGGTGCGGAACTCGTGCCCTGTGTGCCGCCACGAGCTTCCTTCCGATATTAACCCTATGGAAACTAGGGTTTCTGGTCAAATCGACGAAGAATCGATAGGGTTAACGATATGGAGGTTGCCTGGTGGTGGATTCGCCGTCGGTAGATTTTCCGGTGGACGGAGTGCGGGGGAGAGTCATTTTCCGGTTGTGTACACGGAGATGGATGGCGGTCTTAACGCAAACGGAGCTCCGAGAAGAATTTCTCGAACGATTAGAAGCAATAGGGTTAGGGAAAGTCGTGGATTTGGAAGAGCTTTTCGTAATTTCTTCTCATTCTTTGGAAGAATCGGTTCTAGGTCTGGTTCTCCTTCGTCCTCTCTATCAACTTCGTATTCTGGTTCTGAGAATGTTTCTGTGAGTAGAAGCCGTAGCTTAGTGAATTCAATGTTCAATAGAAATTCAAGGAGACGTAGGAGGACTTTGGTTCTGGAAGATTGATTATGTAATGGAATTGACATGCAATTTTGCAAAAAAAAAAAATACAATTTTTTTGTTTTTTACTTTGGGTTTTAGAGATTCATATTGTAAATAGCATGTAATTAGCAACTATAGAAGCAAGTTTAGTTTTCACATCTCTGTGGGGACTCTTTTGGTTTGATTTAAATTCAAATTCAATAGAAGCTATGCTTTTTTGTTTGTTGGTCACTGAAAGCTGCAATTTTGAAACTCGAGAACTGAGAAAGGTTGTTACTTCTGCATTTTCTGGTTGGCACCAGCTGTGGTAGTTGACTGGACATACATTAGGGGAAAAGAAGAATAATGCTTTTCTTTCCCGTGAACTTAATTATTTGATTTGTTTATATAATTATACCATGTTAGTCACATGTTATTATTTCTGAGAATTCTTTCATTATTGTTTTTTGCCTCTCTCAACTTGTGCACTATTGATGCTTTGAGAATATAATGATGATAGCGTATAATCCACTATGATTTGTTTTTTGGGATCTTGCTTGATAGAGTTTGTGTGTAGGCTGTATCCAATGTTTCATGAATTCCTTCACTTTTACTACTCATAGCAACATGATCATGAACCAAGCTATCAAAAGATAAAGGCTATGTTTCTTTAGTTCCCTTGTCAAGTTATATGTATTCTTCACTGTTTTTGGTCTGATACGGTGGTAATTCTTCTTGACGGTGTCGAGGATTCCTTAAGGTTATGTTTAAATTGATATAATGAGGAGAAATGAGATGGAATGAAATTGAGTGGAACGATCTTTCGTTGTTTGGGTATTAAAACAAATTATGTATTATGTAATGAAATGGTAAGTGTTAAACATCTATTTCATTGTATACCCTCTTTTTCTCAAACTTCGAAATTGGGCTGAATGAGATTGAATAACATGCTGTTTTATCCATGCCCTGCAGAATACTTTCTTTCCTTCTACATTTGATTTTGATGTATTACGTTGAGAACCTGACACTGTATTGGTATGATGTATTATTTCACTTTGCTCTTCTTTTAGGTATATGTTGGAAATGGTTAATACATAAATGAAATGAGAAATTCAAAATGCGAGTTTACAATTATGTTAGGGGCATAATTGATAAACTTGTTATAAGAATTTCTACTCAAAGAATTTGAGAGCTTGACCTCTCCCTTTCCAATAATCACTCAGAAAAATTTCTTTTTCCTTTTTCTAATTTCCTACTTTTATTTGCTCCATAACTACTATAGAGCATCAATTACTGTCTGATTTACAACTTAAATTGACACAATAACTGCCTACATAAAAAATAACAACCATACAAATTCAGTTCCCAGTTAAAATTCTAACTCTTGACCCTCATCTTATAATATTTAGTTATAAGTGACCTAATAATACTCCCTCCCAAAAGAGTCACCTTGTTCTCAAGGTGAAAAGAAGGAAATTGCTCCATAATGGTCTCAACAGATTCTCATGTTGCTTCAAAATATGGTAGGTCATTCCATTGAATCAACATTGTTGATATGCCATTGGGAGCGTTGCAGACATCTTGTACAACAACTGGAGTAACCTGCAATTCTAATTCCTCTAAGAGCATAGGTGACAAAGGTTGAGGGGTAGCTGAAAAAGACACAACCTTCTTAAGTAGGGACACATGAAACACTGGATGTATCTTACTCTTTGGTGGAAGAGCTAACTCAAATGCAACTGCTCTAATCTGCTTTGAAATATGATATGGTCCATAAAAATGAGGACTTAATTTCTCATTTCTCTTCTTAGTCAAGGACCGCAATTTGTAGGGATGTAATTTCAAATAAACCCAATCTCCAACCCCTAGTGAAATAGGATGCCTGGACTGATCAACGTACTTTTTCATCTGATTATGAGTTGTGACCAAATTGCTTTTTAGATCATGCAACATTTGGTCCATATCTCGTGTCATGATGTTAACTTCTTCAATAACCGAAGGATAATAATCTCTTTTAGGAGATGAGGTGGGTCTCGACCATATAGTGCCTTAAATGGGGTTAATTTTAGAGAGCTGTGATAATTGGTATTAAACTAAAATTCTGCCCAATTTAGCCACTTGGGCCATTGTTTGGACTTAGTGCCTTTGGGACATCTCAAGTATGTTTCCAAACACCTATTGACTACTTCAGTTTGTCCATCTATTTATGGTAAGCATGTCAAAATTTGAGTATCGGACCCACCATTTTGTACAACTCTGACCAAAAATGACTTAGGAAAATCTTATCTATGTCAGACACAATAATAGAAGGGAAGCCATGTAACTTTACTACCTCTTGAAGGAAAATTTTAGCAACATCTTTTGCAGTGAAATGATGGCTAAGTTCTAGAAAATGAGCATATGTTGTCAATATGTCCACAAGTACAAGAAATACATTTTTACCTTGAACCTTAGGTAATCCTTCAATGAAATCCATAGATATATCAGTCCAAACCTGATTGATTGGGTATAAGCAGTGGTTGAAGAAGGCATGCATAAGATAAGGCTTGATACTTGTTCAGTTGACACACCTCACAATTGGCCACATACTGTTGGATATCTTTTCTCATGTCATCCCAATACACAACCTCATAAATTCTTTTATAGGTTCTGAAAAAACCAAAGTGTCCCCTCACCACTGAGTTGTGAAATTCTTCTAGCAAAATGGGAATCCTTGAAAATCCTTTTGGTAGCACCAATCTCCCTTTATAGAGCAATTTTTTATTTTGAAATGTATAGCCTGAATGAACATTATGATCTTGGATTAGATAATGTATCAAATTTTTGTAATTTAGGATCTCAATAAGTTTCTGACTCCCAATCTTTCACCTCTTCAAAGTGAACTGAAGACAAAACTGCAAATGTCATCTTTCTGGAAAGTGCATCAACCATAACATTTTCTTTTCCAGGCCTATAATGGATTTCAAAGTCCAGTACCATGAGTTTTGAAGTCCACCTGAAATATTCTTCACCCACTACTCGTTGTTCTGTTAGATATTTTAGACTTTTCTGATCGGTGATGATGACAAAATGCATTCCTAGCAGGTAATGTCACCACTTTTGAACAACCATCACAATAGCCATAAGCTCTTTTTCATAAACTGACTTAGACTGTGCTCTGTTAGATAATGTTTGTCTAAGAATAGCCACTAGTCTCCCTTTATGCAATAAAATTGCACCCATTTCCTTGTTAGATGCATTAGTTTCTATGATAAAGGTTTTAGAAAAATCTGGAGCAATGAGTGTTGGTAATTTTGCAACCAAAATCTTGAGTTGTTCTAAGGCAACCTTGGCTTCATTATTCCATTGGAAGTTGTCTTTCTTCAAAAGTTGGGTCAAGGGCCTAACTATCTTGCCATAATCTCTGACGAATCTTCGATAATACCCTGTCAACCCCAAAAACCCTCTTAAGGCATTGATGTCTTTGGATCTCTTACAACTCCACTTACTGAGATGATATGACCCAAATACTCTAATTGAGTCTGCCCAGAAGTACATTTTTTTTCTTGTTGGCAAATAATTGATTTTATTTCAACAAAGTTAGAACAACCCATAAATGTCTTTGCTGCTCTTGTTCATCTGTACTGTAAACCAAGATGTCATCGAAGAAAACCAACACAAACTTTCTCAAGTACGACCTTAACACTTCATTCATAAGGAATTGAAAAGTAGATGGGGCATTCGTAATTCCAAAATGCATGACAATAAACTCATAATGTCCTTCATGAGTTAAAAAAGTTGTTTTTGGAATGTCTGCTTCCTGCATTCGAATTTGATGATACCCCGATTTCAAGTTTAATTTTGAAAAGATCACTATGCCTCCCAATTCATCCAGCAGCTCGTCAATAATAGGAATATGAAACGTATATGGTACGATTATCTTATTCAAAGCCCTGTAATCTACACAAAAGCGCCACCTGCCATTTTATTCCACTAAAATGATTGGGCTACAACAGAGGCTTACATTTGGTCTAATTATACCAAAATTCAACATATCATCCACTAATCTTTCTATTTCATTTGTTTTGATAGTGAGGGTACCTATAAGGTCGTATATTGGGAATATTGGCACCTTCCTTCAAGATAATAGCATGGTCTTGCCTTCTAGTAGGGGGTAGACATTGAGGTTCTTGAAAAACATTACCATATTATTCGAAAATAGCTGCTGTCCATTCTAGATTTTCATCTTTAACTTGAGTTTTGGCTTGTAGTTGATGGTATTCCACTAAGAATCCTTGGCCTTGATCATTTAACGTTTTCAAAAGGGACTTTAGAAATGCTACAACTCTAGTTAAATCGAGGTCCCCTTACAAAGTTTGATAACCTTTTCCAATAGGAATTCTAAGTGTCAACTCACAAAAATTGGCTCTCATTTCTCCCAGGCCAGCCAACCATTCCATCCCCAACATTACTTGATTGAGGAAACACTCCTTCACAATCAAGTTTTCTCTCATCTCCTACTTCCACTTTGTATATGGAGGTTGCAAACATTTGCAAATTATGTGCCTTTACAAAATGGCTGAAATGAAATTATGTGAAGCTCCACAATCTACAAGGACTGTAACATGTTCCTCGCCAATCATTCCCCAAATCTTAATGGTTTTCTTCGAAGTAAGACCAACAATGCTACAAATAGACAATTTAAGTTCTTTTAATTCTCCCTCCACTTCTGTAACACCCTAGCCATTACTGTTATCGGCGGTGCTACTCACGATCTTCTCACCCTCTATCCACCCAGTGGAAATAACGAGTTTTTGTCTTCCGTGGGATTCGAGCTCGGTACTTGGGAGATAAGTACCGCCTCCACATATTCCTAGGTACTTATCCCCTAGGTACGAGGTTTGACTCCCACGAAAGGCAAAAACTCAACTCAATTGGTAGTGGAAATGTGTAGAGGCGATACTTATCTCCCACATACTAGGCTCGAATCCCACAGAAGGCAAAAACTCACTATTTTCACTGGGTGGATAGGGGGCGAGAAGGTCGTGAGGTAGCATCACCGGTAACGGTAAGGGTTGGGGTGTTACAACTTCCACTAGATTCAGTTCTTGCAATTCACATTTCTCAGATTCCTCACCCAAAACCAACACTTGCAACTGCTTGTTAACACACACATGGCCTGAACTAAACCTCTCATCACAGCGAAAACATAATCCCTTATGTGATTTCTCTTGCATTTTAGCCTCGATTAACCTTCTGGAATTCTCTGCCTTTGAAAGTTCCAAGAGACTTTGCAACACTTCCTTCCCCTGAAGAACTTCCAACTCATGACATTGTAGTTTGTGTTTGTTGCTTTACCCTTAGTTCCCATGTCACCGTTCTAGTATTATTGTAAGTTCTCGTTGGTTTACCCCCAAAACTTACGGAATTACTCCCATTGGTGACTAAATTGTTCTCTTCATCAACTTTTTGAGCAAAGTCCATTAATTCTGCAAGAGTCTCTGCTAGGTGTAATTTTAATTATGCTCTTATCACTTCCTTAAGTGCATTCAAAAAGATTCCTTTCAAATATGTTGGTTATGCACATTTGAGTGGGCCTGCGTACAATTCAAACTTTTCTCGATACTCTTCTACTGACCTTGTTTGTTTGTTTGAGACTTAGTAACAATTCAAAAGGGCTTTCAACCATATATGGTTGGAAACACTTAATCACAACATCACGAAAATCGTCCCAAGTAGGATGTTGAGCAGAAAATTCCAACCATTGGTACTATGTCAAAGCCTTTCCCTCCATAGCCACCATTACCGCTTGCAACTTCTCTACCCGAGACATTCCTTTTAGATCAAAGTATCTCTCCACCCTAGTCTTTCATCCATATGCATCTTCACCATCAAAGACGAGTATTTCTAATTTTCTCCACCTTTAGACCTTGTTTCGCGAGTCTAGGGAATTTCCTAGCCTCTCTTCATACAACACATTGCGACTCCCATCGCTGGAATCATCTTCCTACCTCGCGTGAATTAGCCTTACAACATTAGCCAAGTCATTCAATTGGCGCCTGGTTTCCAACCGCTTCGCCCTCTCTTGTTTCATATGTTTTTCCCACGTTTCACGCAAAGCCAACAACTTCCATACGAGCTTCCATATTGCGCGTAATTACCATGAATTTTTTCTTGATTTTTGTTACGTGATACTAGTGTTGGAATTGTTTAATACATAAATGAAACGGGGAAACTGAATTCTTTATTGAATTTAAACAAAATGCGAGTTTACAATTATGTTATGGGAGAATTGATAAACATGTTAATGGAATTTCTACTCCAAGAATTTGAGAGCTTGACCTCTCCCTTCCCAATAACCATTCATAAATTTTAGTTATAAGAGGCGTAACAATATCAACCTTACATCTAGTGTGGTCTTGAAGTACATGGTAAAAGGGTTATGAGACACATGAATCATGATATATTGAGAAGCATATTTGAATTTGAAATATCTCTTTTCACAATTAATACGTGAGTTTTATTACTAGACTTTTTCGAATAAAAAAAATCTTAAATGTAGTGTGATCCTTTTTATTTTTGTGTGTGTCTTTAACACAAGAAGAAAAAGGTAAATTCTATATTATTTAAAAAAAACTATGGATAAGTATTACCACTAATTAAAGTCATGTATGCTTCATTGACAATTTTTTGTTGTTGAAAAATACATAACTCGGATCTCATTGCTAAAAGCTAGTTCAAATGTGAGGTTGTCCAAATATATCTATACATCTAACAATTCAATAACTTTAGTCCGATAATTTTATCGTAAGATTTCAATACAACTTTAATATTTAGCACATAAATTTCAATTTGTAGGTTGGTCATCCATAATCCAAATATTCCCAAAATAGATTTTCTTCATAATCCAAGGTGTTACCCAAGTTCACCTAGAAAAATACTAGCAATAGATTTTTTAGCACTCTTCAAGTTGACGTGAAACTAGAGACTGACATAGGTACATGACATGCTAAATGAGATTAAAAGTCTAAAATTTCTCATTTAGATCCTAGTCAAGCATGCATTTTTCATCAAATAACTTGTTTATCACGTACTACTATCATATCTTTTATGGAACTCTCAAATTTTGGTACCAATGTCTTAATTGAGGCACTAAAGTCTTAATTGAGTAAAACACATGATAAAAAATGCAATTAAACTTTCATATTATTTGTATATCGTGAGAGTATCATTTTTGCTTTACAAATAACATTTCCCATTCCGTCACTGTACCCCACCGCATCATCACACCACACGAACAACGTAGAAACTAACAAACCAACGCTTTTAGTACAAGCGTACCACTTCTCATCCACTCTCCGCTACAATCTAATTTTCGTGTAAGTATTTTTAACCCTTTTTTTTTCTTCTTCTTTTATTCATCTCACGAGGAGTGTGAAAGCGTCGTTTTCTTAGCTTTATTGTCACTGTTTTCGTACTGTACACTGTTTTTTGGATGCTCAGAAAACTAGAATCGTCGAGAAACTTGAACGAAAGGGAAGTTAAATTACCTTATGTGTTAATTATTCATATAAAAGTGCAATGCATTATATTAGTCTCTGAAATCATCACATCAAAAGTAGTATCGGGGTTTTAATTTTGGTGGCTGCAACGATGATTGTGTTTTTCCTATTTTTATAAACTTTTCAGGTATTCCGTGTTTTCAAAGTTTGAGAATTTGCATGAAATTGATTATGTAATTTGTTTCTCTTTTTATTTTTGCTCTATCTGTTTTTAATTTTGATTTTTTTTTCTACAATTTGCATTTTTAATTTACATATCTGATGGAATTGAAGTGCCCTTTATGCTTCAATTAATAAAAGCATATGCTTTCTACTAAAATGTAATCTTCAAAATAGATCCATTTAGCTTTAAAGTGTAGTTTTTGGAATGTTGGATTGCTTTCTACTTGATGAAGTTAATGATATATTTGTAGGAAAATTAGTCAAGATGAGTTATTATAATATTGGATGTGCTTCGAAAAAGAAAGTGATATTTGCTGTGATTAATCATTAATCTGTTGAAGTTTTGCAGCTTCAGAAATGCATGCCTGAAATTCTGTTTTTATATATGCTTGTTTGTTCCTTGAATGGATGAGTGCTTATTGATTCTTTCATAATCAGTTCAATAACTTGGGATTCTGTATAATGTTAATTGCCAACTATGAAGCACGTATACTAACACAGACATGCCACTAACACATCAATGCCGGGAATAATTTGAGAAAATGAATGAATTGAATTGTAGTCAATGTGTCGGTGTCGGACACCAGGACACATCTTCGATCAGAAGTGTCGATGCTTCAGAGATTGCCAAAGCTATCTTGATAAGTGTATCGTGTTAATAATACTTGCAGCCTGTGTTGTTGTTGTCTATATTCCTAGTCGAAAGAGTTCCTTTGCAGTCATGAGTTTTGCTTTTCGAGGGAGCAGGGGAGATATTGAAACCGGATTTTCAGAATATGTTCCTGAAAGAACCTCAATGGTATGCTAATTCGTATTTATTTTTGTGTCTTGATGTTAATCTTTGTACAATGTGCTAGCTTTTTCTCATACAACTCAGCTTGTATATATTTAGATTTTAATTTTTTGTTGCTCTTTTTTAACCTCAGCGTGTTCATCCATCTCGGCCTGTTAATAGCAATTCTCTAGCTTTTCTTATTACAGGTAAGCTAATATCTTCTGTATCTAACACTTTACTGCTTCATATATGTTGAATCTTAGTCTATATTTGACTTACTCATATACTTAATTGACAGTTATTTTTATATTCATGATATTGAACTCCCCTCAGATGTTACATTATTTTTTGGTAAGTAATTACTTATAATTTAATGTACATATGCTACTAGTTTTCATCTTACCTCTCTTCTTCATTAATTTAAAAAAGTAATCATTAACCCATATCCTTTTCAGCTCTGGATAGTACTGGCTGTCTTCGTGATGGCTACAAGTCTGAGGATGTATGCAACTTGTCAACAGCTGCAAGCACATGCCAGGGCTCATGCTGCAGCAGCCTCTGGGCTTCTCGGCCATGCTGAATTACGCTTTCACATGCCACCATCTATTGCAATTGCAACTAGAGGAAGATTGCAGGGACTTAGACTTCAGCTCACACTTCTTGACCGAGAATTTGATGAGCTAGGTAGTATGCTTCTGAGTTTCACTTTTGGATGTGTATTTTGGCCTTTTCTTTTAAGTTGACAATGCCTAAAATGTATGCCAGATGATGAAAGCTTATTTAGCTTTATTTTTGTTCAAATATGCATATTCATTCGCTTTTTCCTTTATTTTGTGGCAGATTATGACACTTTGCATGCTCTGAACTCTGATACTGCTTCTAGTACTCCTTCAATGACTGAGGAAGAGATAAATGCTTTGCCTATTCACAAATATAAAGTTCCAGGTCCAGCAATGTAAGTCGTGATAGTCTCTTAAGTTTTCTTTTAATGCCAATGAATCAGAAAAAAGGCTTGCTGTATTTGTTTGCATCTTTGTTCTTTATTTTCTTTTCTTGCAAGACAGTGTTTGTTGGGTCAATCCACCCTTTTTCACGTTCTTCTATTTTAAGGAAATTACCGAGTATAAAATATAAATCTTACTCCATGCAGAAATAGACATGCCTCTGGGATGCTGCTAATGTTTATTTTACCAGAGGTTTAGAATTTATATGCCATAATTATTACTGATTTTGTATTTTGGAAACTTAATGACATATTGTTCAGAAACCGCTGATTGCAATTCAAATTAGATAATTAAGCATTGTGCACAATAAACACAATCATTGATTCATTGGGTAATAGAATGATGATCTAGAAGGACGGATTGGTGGGCATTGCTTACTAGTTGACCATTTCTGAGGAAGAGGCTGCCTTATTATGGCATTGCTTAGGAAGCAGTATTTAATAATAGTTTCTTGAGAAAAATGTTTCCAGTGGTCTGTTTCATTTTTATATTTTTAAGGTTCTTAAAGTAGGTTAAGTGGTTAAGACTTAAGAGAATTAGTTTTCTCCTTTTTCCGCATATGCATTTTGTAAAGAAGTGTTAAGCCATGATAAAAAAGTTGACATAATTTGTTTATATTAACAGAGATGGCTCCACTGGTTTGGCATCCTCGTCTTCAGAGGCAGCTGAGGTAAATATCTCAGTTATATCAATCTTTGCTTTTGGTTTATTCGGTCTCACTTGTTTGAGCTATGAAGGCGTTTCTTGGTATTAATGATGTCAATGTATCTATTGCTTTAAGTTTTGGTAGTTAGCTTTATGTATGTGATGTTTCGCTTGCTATAAATATTATAGGCAATCCCCTGGCATATAGACTGTAATTATCTGATAATTAGCCATGGTGTAATGTATTTCATTGATATGCTTTTGGAAAAACAAATAGCTTATGGATATATGAGTCTTCTTAATGCATGTTGATAATGGCATATTCATATAAAGCTGAGGATGAATTTCCCCACTCAATGGCTCTCCTATATTTTTTTTTCTTCCTGGAAACGAAATGGTTTTTAGTTTTTTTTTTTCCAATGTTTCAATCAGATTAAACAAGACCTCAAAGGAACAGAGGGAAGTGTCAGAGGTCCAGAAGATGAGCTGACATGTACTGTATGCCTGGACCATGTTAAGAGAGCGGAACTTGTGCGTAGCTTGCCATGCTTGCATCAGGTTTAGTACTGCCTATCTTTTGCTTTCATCAATTTTTTTTGTTATAAAAAAATTATTTAGCATCAATGGAGCTTAGTGATTGATTCTGGAAGTAACAGGTTTATTGTGTTAATTCAATGCCACCTCCCAAGATGTATAGTTGTCTGTTGCTTAGTTTTATCGCCACATCCAAGTCAAATCCATTAAGCTGACCAATTAAGCTAAAGCATATGTGGTTGCTAATTTCTACTTTGTTTTTCTTTTTGATATTGGGAGAATAGTTCTCCATAACTCTTAAATCATGCTGTCAATTTTGGTCATTCCGGTCAGCTTCTGCTACTTAATTTACTAATAATTGGTCTAAACCAAAAGCCAATAAATATTTCACCAAACAGGTATCTGTGGTGTTCCTAAGGATACCTTGCACATGTCCCTTCCAGATTTAAAAAATGACGCAGTTAATGCGGTCAACAAATTGGAGCTGTTGAACGAAGATCGGAGAGCTCATATTTGAAATTTGTGTTTTGAACCTAATTTGTTGAAAATTGGAATATGAGTCATCCGATCTTTATCAAATGATTTGAATTCATTGACTGCAGTAATTACTGACTACACCATTTAAAGTCAAACATCAACTAAGGGAAGTAACCATGATTCATTTATAAAAATCCTTTACGGTTTTTGTATTATTAAGGCATGATTGCTGCCACTTTACTTCAATTGCAACTCATTCCTCCTTATCTTTGGTAATTGAATATTACTCAAAGCTGCAAGTGGTTTGTATGTACTGCACAATACATAAATGATCAATTTACTTCTTTCTTTCCATCCAGTTTCATGCTAACTGCATTGACCAATGGCTTCGGCAGCAAGGAACATGTCCTGTGTGCAAATTTAGGATGCAGTTGGTAAGGCAGGGAAACAGGGAGAGAGGGTCAGATGGTTCAAATATTGTGTAGTATTAATTCATATACGGCTGTAAAGTGCGCGATATATATAGTTACATAAGTATGTATATATTTTCGGAATTGGATTACACCCATAGCTTGGCATACATATATAAGAATGTAATCTATCTATAGTCTGTTAAAGTAATGAAGGTATAGCACTCTATTCAGACAAATTCTTGAATTTTGATGAATTCATCAAGTGGGACTGAGAGGTGATGACGGTGTGATACATATTAGAACATTAGCCTGCAGTCTTTACTCCTTCCAGCATGATTTTTACTGTGTCAGAAATTTGTAGGCTTTACTCGTGTTAGCAATTCCTTGATTAAACTGAGTACTACAAGATAGCATTAGATTTATATTTTGTTAATTAGATTTGAGCAGTATCAGTATGCATGAGGCTCTACTTAAACTACGCCTTCAGGACTTTACCAAATAGCTAATATTGGATTCTGACTTCTTCCTTTCAACTATCAAGGTATACTGATATGTATATGGTGTTGGTGTATAAGTGTAAAGCAAAGATTACTTTGATAGAAAAATAGATATTGAATACTATGTAAGTGAGATGATCCGTATACTAAATGTTTTAAGGTTTTAGGTGAAGATGTGGTCTTAAATCGATTTGTATGGTTGCTCTTAGTTCAATGTGACGATCATTCGAACTCCTTCATGATTCAACTCTAGTATCAGAGTCAATGATTTGATGTGATCGACTCTTTGTATCAAAAGTCTTTCCAACAACGATGTTTAGATGGTGTGTCCTATTCATGCGATGCCAACCGCAGTGCCAATGTACTTGAATGAAAAAGTTCTTTGAAGTTTTCGGGAAGATGTGATTTTTAACCTACTTTGTGGTTGCTCTTTGTCTAATGCGGTGATTCTCGGACCAGGCATAACCCAACACATGTTCACATAGTGGCAGATTTTGAACGAAAATATTGGGGTGATCGAAATTTTAAAATTTTAATATATAAATAAAAATTATAATATTATATTGGGCTAAAATTACACATATAGTTCTTTAACTTAATTTCAGGTAACGTTTTAGTCCTTTATCTTTTTTTTTCCCGATTTAGTCCTTTATTCTTAAAAATATCAAATAAAGTATGAAAATATGAGTTTATTTGAAGATTTGCCTTACGAATTTGATGAAATTTGTATTATATTAAACAATATAATTAATTTTATGAGTTTTGATTAAATTTTTTTTTGAATTTTTGTATAAAAAAGGATATCATTGTTGAAATTTTAAAACATAAAATATCAAATTGTCACTTAAAATTAAAATAAAGGACCAAGTCGGGAAAAAAAAAAGATAAAAGACTAAAACGTTACCTGAAATTAAGTTAAGGGACCACGAATGTAATTTAGCCTATTATATTGCATATAAGAATTTTAAATTATAAATTTACAAAAATATATTGAAGAAAGATAGTAGATCAAATTTTAATAATTATAATTTAGTTGGAATTTAGGTTAGAAAATTTATTTTATTTTATAGTTATAATAGTTGCTTTTGTAATTTTTTATAAATTATTCCCTCCGATTTTTTATAATAGACATCTGAATTATAATTTGATCTACAAAAAATTGTGTATTTAGTCTATCTTAAAGATGTTGAAGACCCTATTCTAATCTTAAAAATTGAGTCTAATAAAAAATACAATTTTAGTAATAAAAAAAATTGGTAAAATAAATTTTAGTCCATATGTGCATATCAATATATTGTATATATATTGTGCAATGAGAATTTACAAGTACTGATCTTTATGATACAATTTATAATGAAGTTATGTGGGTCCCAGAAGAAATTATGTATTTCTCAAATTCAATTAATCAACACAATAGTTAACAGATTGTTGTCAATATTGCTTTGGTCCGATTATTTTAGCTTTCTAAGTCTTACTATCTTAGTGATAAAGGCTATGATAGAAACGTTGATAAATAGACTTATTAGCATGATAACATCCAATCTCTCTACTTAACATTTGACAATATACTTCCTGTCTTGCTCGCTAAAAGAATAGGTTGATCATATGTCCTTATCCTTCTTGCTCTTACTTTCTTTACGATAAGTTGAGAAAGGTACAATATGTATCACCAACCACAAATGCCGATTTAAGCCTTTCATAAAAAGGATATGATCAATTAATGTGACTTCAACTCGAATGTTTTTTTGGTATGAAACTGCAAAATATGTGTAGCAATCTGAAATGTGACTTGGTCAGCAAGTCTTAACAGTTCATTAGAAAATGACATTTTTTTTGTTACTATTGTAGACAAATTTAACAGCATAGACATAGTCAAATCTGCATATTATCGTTTCTTATTATTCCCACAAATTCTGTCAATTAACTAGGTAAAGCTTTAACATATGAGTAGTAATGAAACATATTCTGATTTTTGGATACAATAACATCATATTCTAGGCACACTTACCTCTTAAATGTGATTTTAGCTTAGCCTCAGCACAAACCGAAACACATTCATTTATGCTTGATTTAATGATTGAAAATATCATAATTGTTTTTTTCCCCCTCCTGTCGAATATTAATTTGTAACATAAATTTGTAAATTTGATTTTTCTTCTAGACTTTTGTTTACAAATAAAATTTAGGGTGTAAGATGGTATTCCGGTCTAAGACAGAGAAAATTTTAAAATTTATTAAACATTTATAAAAATATTTATATTTCTTTTATTTCAATGATATTTGTGAAAATTGAGCCCATAAACCTTAAATTTTATTAACTAGAACTAAAATAGTGATATGGAGTGAAAATGTTTTATTATTACATTTCTACATCAGTCCTACTTTATGAGTAAACTCATGAAATAAAAAATCACTTCACTTCAAATTTGATTAAATCCTATTTTACGAGTTTAACTCCATTCAACACATTAAATAAACAAACACGTTACACACTTAATATGCTAAAACCCACATTGTATCAACGTCAACTGCTTGTCTTCACATTTTAAGTAAAAATACATTTCTTTAATTTAATTTCAAGCAGGCCATTTTTATAGATGAAATTAAATATGGAAAAATGTGGAAATATTGGACCGACGCAATTGGAAAAAAAGAAACTTGTAATTAGGGAGTAAAGATGGGCCACATAATTGAGTCACAACTAGTAAAATTTACGTTAGTGACATTCCAAATATAAAGAAAATGGGACCTTATAAAGTAGGTAAAAATCAATAACTCTTGTATTTTACTTTCTCATTAAAACATAGACATAAGACCAAACATAACATTAATTTGTACTATGTACTTGAATATATAAATAAGCAAGTTTCCTCATGCAGCTCATTGTGACTAATCCATTAACTAATCTATCTTAATTATCTTCCTATGCAGAGACACAATGTCCATGCAGAACAAAATGTTGGACTCTGTTCCTTCATCACAGGCCCTTTTTGGGGTTTTTCTCTTTGCCACAAGTTTCCTCTGGACCTTCCCTGAATTTGTTCTGGCTACTTCACACCACGGAAGTGTTACAAGGCACTACAAATTCGATGTAACAAATGCATTACACACACATATATTAATTCTTTTCATATAATATTTATCACTACACACCACCACTATAATCTAACTAAGTAAATCAGCTCATAGTTATGAATTAGTCTAAAAACGTACCAAGTTGTATATAATTGTTTTTATTATTAATAATTTGTGCAGATAAGGCTAGCAAACGTCACGAGGCTGTGTCACACAAAAAGCATAGTTACCGTGAACGGAAAGTTCCCGGGGCCTCGAGTCGTTGCAAGAGAAGGGGACAGAATATTGATTAAGGTTGTTAATCATGTTCCAAACAATATCACGTTGCATTGGTACGAACTTAATTTTATTATTATTAATTATTAGTGATTTTATGTTTCAATTAGTATGTTCCACATATTTGATTACAAAAAGTTTTGTTTACATTAGAAAAAATTAAATTAGTGAGGAGAATAATGAAATAGTTTTGATTAGATAGTAGTATGCAATAGATTATAAGTTGAGAATAATGGTGAATGCATGTGAATAACAAGAACAAAAAAACAGGCATGGAGTGAGACAGGTTCGTAGTGGTTGGTCAGATGGTCCATCATACATAACTCAATGCCCCATTAAAAGAGGGCAGAGTTATGTGTACAATTTCAGCATTGTTGGACAAAGAGGAACTCTGTTTTGGCATGCTCATTTCTCATGGTTAAGAGCTACTGTCTATGGACCTCTCATCCTTCTCCCCAGACACAACGAATCTTATCCATTTCTAAAACCCTACAAGGAACTCCCCATCCTCTTTGGTACGTGCACAATCATCATTATTTCTATTTTTTAATTCACATCAATAAATAATGCACACTTTTTTCATTTTTTTTTTTATATTGCTTGCTAGACTTTAGTATAATACACGATATTTTTTAAATCAAATCAAACATCCAATCAGTGACACATTTAGATCGTAGTTTAACTACTTTTAATCACTCAAAGTGGGACAACCAAACCTTATATAATGTCGATTCATGGTTCAACAAGATTTGAAATATATATAGGTAGAGAATAGATCAAGTTACTCAAACCATAAATCTAGGTAGAGTTACTCAACTTAATAGCTTATTATATAAATATTGAAATGAATATTCTTATATTGTGTTAATTATCAAATACATGAAATTTTATTTCAATTAAACATTTATAACTGCGCATAATTACTTAAAAAAATTTAAAGTTTTTTTTTCTTCAGTTCAATTGATTTGATGTTATTTGATGAAATTAATATCAAATAGTTATGAAATTTTTAAAAATTTGTAAAATTGATGTATTCAATAAGAATTTTACTTAGACAATTGAATTACTAAAATTCAATGTTTGTACCAAATAAAATTAGGTGTATAAAAGTGTTTGTAATCTTATATATTTGTTAAATACGTCTAGGTGAGTGGTGGAATGCAGATCCAGAAGCTGTTATTGCACAAGCACTTCAGACAGGGGGTGGCCCAAATGTCTCTGATGCCTACACCTTTAATGGACTTCCTGGACCTCTCTATAATTGCTCCAAAGGTACATACACATGAACCTTCTATATAACATTTCTAATTTCTAATTCTAGTTAATTAATTAGTTAAGTATAGGTATAAAGAGAATATCTTATTTGTTAATTATTTGTTTTTTTTGTGTATATCAATCATATGATGGATAGATACATACAAATTGAAGGTGAAACCAGGAAAGACATATCTACTACGTTTAATTAACGCTGCACTCAACGATGAACTCTTCTTCAGCATAGCAAATCACACTTTAATTATCGTTGAAGCTGACGCTTCATACGTTAAACCATTTGAATCACACACCATCCTACTTGGGCCAGGACAAACCACAAATGTTCTTTTAAAAACAAAACCACAATACCCAAATGCCACATTTTTCATGCTAGCTAGACCATATTTCACTGGGATGGGCACTTTTGACAATTCCACAGTAGCTGGAATTTTAGAGTACACAAAAAATGTTGCTAATACTAATTCTAATGTAAATTCCTCAACCACTTCAAAATACTTTCCCTTGTTACCATCCATCAATGATACTACATTTGTTGCAAATTTTAGTAACAAATTTGTTAGTTTAAACAGTGTTAAATACCCTGCAAATGTACCAAAAACTATTGATAAAAACTTTTTCTTCACAGTGGGCCTAGGGACAAGTCCATGCCCAAAAAACCAAACATGTCAAGGACCAAATAATAGTTCAAAATTTGCAGGTTCAATGAACAATGAATCATTTGCTTTACCTTCAATAGCACTTCTGCAACAACATTTCTTTGGACAAGCTAATAATGGAATCTACACAACTGATTTTCCTGTTTTGCCCCTAAGGCCATTTAACTACACAGGAACACCTCCAAATAACACAAGGGTTAGTAATGGAACTAAAACAGTGGTGATACCTTATAATACTAGAGTACAGGTTGTACTACAGGACACAAGCATTTTGGGAGCTGAGAGTCACCCTTTGCATCTTCATGGATTCAATTTCTTTGTAATTGGTCAAGGTTTTGGAAATTTTGATCCTAGTAATGACCCTAATAAGTTCAATCTTGTTGATCCTGTTGAGAGGAACACTGTTGGTGTGCCCGCAGGTGGTTGGGTTGCCATACGCTTCTTGGCTGACAACCCAGGTGTGATAGTTTATCTTATCTTATCATATCTTTTGAGTTATATATTTTATTTTGATCATTTTAATTATAAAGTATATAATAAATTAATTAATTAATAATTTGACTTTTTGTTAAATCCTAAGACTATTATAATTTTTTAATTGAACATAATTTTTTATATATATAGTTTTGATGTATTTGATATGAATGTATGGTTGAAATTAATAGGTGTGTGGCTGATGCATTGCCACTTTGATGTGCACCTAAGTTGGGGATTGAGGATGGCTTGGATTGTTGAGGATGGAAAGTTCCCTAATCAGAAATTACCACCTCCTCCTAAGGATCTCCCTAAGTGTTGAATACTATATGTATATAAATCTGTTTTGGTTTTTTATACCATTTGCCTCTGCCAATTTTCCCTCCTAATAAACCCTTTTCTAGACATTTAATTTTCATTTTCCAATTCCATGTAAATTTAAGGAATGTCCGGCTCTAGTATATAATTCCACAGTCTTTCTTTTATTGTATCAATTTCTATTTTTGCCTAATTTTCAGGTGCCAAAATAATAAGGGTGGCTGGTTTTCTATGTATAATTATAAATATATTGTATTTCCTTGAGGGTTAATCATAGTATGTACTTTTCTCATCCTCTTTGGAATTTTTTTTAAGAGTTTCATCTTTCTCTTAACATGAACCTATGTGCACTACCTGATCAACAATAGCTTCAAGTGTTTAATATTATTAAAGGAATTGTGTGCACAATTCTCTAAAATATATTACGATACTTTTATTATGGTATATTTAAAAATTAATATATTTTGTATTATTAAATTAAATCATTAATAGTTGAATAATATGTCATTTATGGATGAATTTAACTATATTTTAGATTTAAAATCATCAAATTTTTAAGTTTTATTATTTTGAAAAAGGAATATTTATTTATTAAACTAAAAAAAATAAATTTGAACCAAGTCACCTCTCTCTATTCGCCAAATGAACTAAATCTCCTCTCTCTCAATCATTTGATCATTTCTCTCTCTTTGTCGTTCTGTACCGTCTCTCTCTCCGGCATTTTGCATCTATATATGTCTAGTACGACATTTATACCTTATGTTTACCTCTTCTAATATGTTATACATTTTCCATTTACAACATATTTTCACTATCTCCTATCGTTGTCTCTTATATGCATTCTCACATCTAAAATTGATTTTGATTATGCACCTAATCGAAGATGAACGATGTATTTTTGAAGTTTAGATATAAGAATAAATCTAACCTAATATTCAGTTTAGTTTTTACTATTCCCTTTTAATTAAATCAATTTTATTAACTTGTATATGTGTTGATTCTATGCTATATATATTGGGTTCACAATCTTCACTGAAATATAATAATAATAATAATAATAATAATAATAATAATAATAATAATAATAATAATAATAAAATAAAAATGTATTAAAACTTTTAATTTAATTAATTTTAATAGATATCATAGTAACGATCACATGAACAAATTAGAGAAAATGGTTAAAATATTCAGATAAAAACTTTTATAGTATAATAGAACTTGTCAATATATTAGATTTTTTTCTTGCCAAAATTTTTTTTTTTTCATTTTTTATAAATTATATTTAATTATTATTGAACCAAATATATCAGTATTAATCTAAACCAAAAGTTTATAGAACATAAGTTTATTGTTTTTCATGGCAGTCACCGCTTGGTTCATCTTAGCTATATTATGATACGAAAAATAATTTAAAATTAATGCATATGAAAAACTATTAAAGAATTCAAAGATTCTTTGATTTAATAACTTTGCATGTACTACTTATTGTTTTCAAATGAAGTTGATAATTTGATTATCACTAACAAAAAATTGTAACTATATCTCACATTTTTAAGATGTATAGTAGGTGATATTTATTGTCCAATACACCAGTCACGTAAATAATATTGAGATATTGTATGACTTTAATCGAGTACGGAAGACCTCATTTTCTGATTATGCAATTAAAAAAACATGTCTTGATAGTAACCACTACGCCAAAAATGACATTTAACAACGCTCATTTTACAGCGCTTGCTAAACACAAGCGCTGTTGTAATTATATTTTAAAAATAACGGAACCTATTACAGCGCTTTTGATTCAAAGCGCTGTAAAACAAGCGCTGTAGTAGGTCATATAACGTTTGCGCATCACGTTATAAGGCTTTTACAGCGCTTGTCAAAAAAGCGCTGTAAAAGGAAGCGCTTTCGCGTATCAGTTACAGCGTTTTTTTCACAAGCGCTGTAAAACACATGCGCTTTCATTGAATTTAACTACCTATTACAGCGCTTTTTTCACAAGCGCTGTAAAACACATGCGCTTTCATTGAATTTAACTACCTATTACAACACTTTTTTCACAAGCGCTGTAAAATACATCCGCTTTCATTGAATTTAACTACTTATTACAGCGCTTTTTTCACAAGCGCTGTAAAACACATGCGCTTTCATTGAATTTAACTACCTATTACAGCGCTTTTTTCACAAGCGCTGTAAAACACATGCGCTTTCATTGAATTTAACTACCTATTACAGCGCTTTTTTCACAAGCGCTGTAAAACACATACGCTTTCATTGAATTTAACTACCTATTACAACGCTTTTTTCACAAGCGCTGTAAAACACATCCGCTTTCATTGAATTTAACTACTTATTACAGCGCTTTTTTCACAAGCGCTGTAAAACACATCCGCTTTCATTGAATTTAACTACTTATTACAGCGCTTTTTTCACAAGCGCTGTAAAACACATGCGCTTTCATTGAATTTAACTACCTATTACAGCGCGTTTTTCACAAGCGCTGTAAAACACATCCGCTTTCATTGAATTTAACTACTTATTACAGCGCTTTTTTCACAAGCGCTGTAAAACACATGCGCTTTCATTGAATTTAACTACCTATTACAGCGCGTTTTTCACAAGCGCTGTAAAATACATCTTTAAAATAATTATATACGTTGGAAACCCTCATATCCTCTACATCTTTCAAATAATTATATACGTTGCGAACCCTAATATCCTCTACGTACTGTGCGGCCATCTACGTTGTCTAAGGTATTTTTTACACATGATCTGTTATGTTTTGAAATTGTCAAAAATTGTCAAAAACTCATACCACATGATCTGTTCTGTTTTGAAATTGTTAGTTGATATTGGTTTCTTTTTGAAACTTGTTGATATGTTTTGAAAGCTTATTATTTTTGTTACTGCATTTATATAGGTGGTATAATATGGATAGGAAATGGATTTCAGCCAATCGATTGTCAAAAGAGTATGAAATTGGAGTGAAGGAGTTTGTTGAGTTTGCAGTGAAGAATGCAAAAGATCCAAATAGAGTAGTTTGTCCTTGTTTAAAATGTTGTTTTGGAAAACGTGTTAGAGAAGATGAATTAGAAGGACATCTAGTATGTAATGGAATTGATCAAAGCTACACATGTTGGATAAGACATGGTGAGAAAAAAAAAGGAAACATTAATTTTGAGAATAGTTCTACATATGCTTCAACTGATTTCGATACAGATACATATGAGCCGGACCGAGTTGATGAGATTGCAAAAGCAGTTGAAGAAGATCTTCGAGATTGTCCTAAAATGTTTGAAAGTTTGTTGAGTGATGCAGAGAAAGAATTATATAATGGTTGTACTAAATTCACAAGACTGTCAGCGATATTAAAGTTGTACAACTTAAAAGCGAGTAATGGATGGTCTGATAAAAGCTTTACGGAATTATTAACACTCATAAAAGATATGTTGCCAGATGATAATGAACTTCCCAGTCGAACCTACGAGGCTAAACGGATTTTGTGTTCTATTGGAATGAGTTACGAAAGGATTCATGCGTGTCCTAACGATTGCATTTTATTTCGAAACGAATATGAACTACTTAAGGCGTGTCCGAAATGCAATGTCTCTCGATATAAGAAGAAAGAATCTACTCCAGCAAAAGTCGTGTGGTATTTTCCTATAATACCAAGATTTAGGCGCATGTATCGCAGTGAAGAAGATTCAAAACACTTGACATGGCATGCAGATGAAAGAATTAGAGATGGAATGTTTCGACACCCTGCAGATTCCCCACAATGGGCAAAAATTGATCACGAGTATCCTGAATTCGGGATAGAGTCAAGAAATCTAAGACTTGCACTTTCTACTGATGGAATGAATCCACATGGTCTTCAAAGCATCTCACATAGCACGTGGCCTGTGATTTTGGTAATATATAACCTACCTCCATGGTTATGTATGAAGCGTAAGTTTATGATGTTGTCTCTGTTAATTTCTGGACCCAAACAACCGGGGAATGATATCGACGTATACTTGACTCCTCTAATCGAAAATTTAAAAAGTATGTGGGAGACAGGTGTGGAAGTTTATGATGGGTATAAGAAAGAATGTTTCAATTTAAGGGTTATGTTGTTCGGCATAATTAATGATTTTCCAGCATATGGTAATTTATCAGGATATAGCATTAAAGGTCAGTGTGCATGTCCTATATGTGAAGAGAGTACAAATTGGATGCGGTTGAAACATTGTAAGAAGAATGTGTTTCTTGGACATCGTAGATTTTTACCTTATAGTCATCAGTATCGTGGGTGGAGAAATGCATTCAATGGAAAATCAGAGGAAGGTAAAGCTCCTTTAGCACCGACTGGATATCAAATACTTGAAAAAGTACAAGGTTTGACCAATAAATTTGGCAAACCTTTTGCGGGAGAGCTGGTGAAAACTGGGTGGAAGAAAAAGTCAATTTTCTTTGAATTGCCATATTGGAAGTCATTGTATGTAAGACATTTCCTCGATGTGATGCATATTGAAAAAAATGTATTTGAAAGTGTTATTGGTACGTTACTCAATGTTCCAGGAAAGTCTAAAGATGGCGTCAATGCAAGATTGGACTTGGTCGATATGGGAATAAGAAATGAACTGGCTCCAGTAAAGAAAGGAAATCGCACATATCTACCTCCAGCCGCTCATACTCTATCTAGAAAGGAAAAAATTGTTTTATGTAAATTTCTACACGAAGTTAAAGTTCCAGAAGGATACTCTTCGAACATTAAAAATTTGGTTTGTATGAAAGACCTCAAGTTAAAAGGTTTGAAGACCCATGATTGTCATATTATAATGGAGCATTTGCTACCAATAGGTATACGTTCCATTTTACCTGAAAAAGTTCGACTAGCCTTAACTAGATTATGTTTCTTCTTCAGGGAAATTTGTAGTAAAGTGATCGACCCTCAGAAATTACCGACATTGCAGAGGGAAATTGTTGTTACTTTGTGTGAGCTTGAAATGTATTTCCCACCATCGTTTTTTGATATAATGGTTCACCTTACTGTTCATCTGGTTAAGGAGACACAACTTTGTGGGCCAGCTTATATGAGATGGATGTATCCGATAGAACGATATATGAAAATATTAAAAGGGTACGTAAAAAGTAGAAGTCGACCAGAAGGTTGTATTGCTGAACGATACATTGTTGAAGAGGCTGCTGAATTTTGTACTGAATATCTGTCCAATGTTGAATCCATAGGGCTTCCCATGTCTCGTCATTCGGGAAGACTATCAGGAGAAGGGATAACTGGAAGGAGACTACTGACTATATCAAGGACAGAATGGGAGCAGGCACAATTGTATGTTCTGCACAATGATGATGAGGTTCAACCGTATGTTACAATACACATTGATCAGTTATCTCGTTTGAACATGAATAGGAATCAAAATTGGATAACTCGAGAGCACAATCGAAGTTTTGTAACATGGTTAAAAAATCACATAATGTCAAAATTTGATATAGACCCCGGATCAATTTCAAATAGATTGAGGTGGCTAGCAAATGGTCCGAGCTTACATGTCTTTTCTTACACTGGTTATGTTATTAACGGCTACACATTTTATACCAAAGAACAAGATGATCAGACCACTATGCAAAATAGTGGAGTCACTCTCGTAGCTGAAGCGATGCATGTCTCAAGTGCAAAAGACAAAAACCCAATATATGCAAATCTATCATATTTTGGGGTTATCGAGCGCATATGGGAGTTAGACTACACAATGTTTCGTGTTCCCATATTTGGTTGCAAGTGGGTCGATAATAATAATGGCGTTCGGATTGATGAGTCAGGATTCTTGCTTGTCGATTTTAATAGGGTGGGATACAAAGACGAGCCTTTTATTTTAGCGTCGCAAGCTCAACAAGTGTTTTATGTCACTGATCCTTCTAATGATAAATGGTCTGTTGTCCTATCGACCAATAAAATAAGTGATGATAACAATAATGATGAAGATGTTGGTAATGATCTTTTATTTGCAACATCACAACAACCACATGAAATTGATTCAACTGATGATGGTTTATATCTTAGAGATGATCATGATGAGGGAATTTGGATTAATCCATCGTTTCGTATTGTAAATGGACAAACAAATGTGAATGTCACCAGGAAAAGAAGAAGGGCATCTTAATGTATATATATGTTTAATTGTTTTATATAAGCTATGCATGTAATCTGAACTGTGTTATTGTAAATATGCATGTAATCTGAATTGAGTGTTTTATACTAAGTTCTGATTAATTTATTTTCTGATTAATTTATTTTCTGCTTATATTTAGCTTGATTTGAGTGTTTTATACCAAGTTCATGTAACAATGAGTGTTTTATATTTAGCTTGATTTACATGAACTGAACTGAATATAAATTAGTAATTTACATGAACTGAACTGAACTGAATAGAGAGATTCTCTTTTGCTCAGTGCATATATATATATAGATTCTTCAGAATACTCATTTCTAATAATTCATCATCTCCTAAAGTATTGTGATAAAGACAATGATAACAATATTTTTAATCCAATAAACAATGATAAAAATGTTTTTAATGTCATCCCAACCCAAATAAACCAAACACAAAAATAAAATAAAGAGACATTTTACAGCGCTTATCTTAAAAAGCGCTGTAAAAGATCCTTTTAAAAATAAAATAATGAGTGTTTTATACCTTTTACAGCGCTTTTCACACAAAGCGCTGTAAACGACTCTTTTGAAAGTGAGTAAAAAAGACATTTTACAGCGCTTATTTGACAAAGCGCTGTAAAAAAGCTTTAAAAATAATATTCATCAGACACCTAATTTCTTCAAACACCTTGTACGCATCATGGGAATCCAAAAAACATCAGACACAAACCCATTTCTTCAAACACCTTGTACGCATCATGGGAATCCAAAAAACATCAGACACAAACCCATTTCTTCAAACACCTTGTACGCATCATGGGAATCCCCAAAAACACCAGACACAAACCCATTTTTCGCAACATGGCAATGATCCTGAATACCAATTAAGTTTCGATTTAAGAAGGAAAGAGAATGTAAAGAGATAAAAAGGGTGTTGAGGTGGAGATTGAATTGTGAAAGAGTAAGCTTTGATGTTTGTGAAGAAGATGCATAAAAGGAGAAGAGTTTGGTGAAGAGGAAGGGATTTTTGTGGTGACCAGTTACTACTATGTGGGTTTTGCATGCATGTTGAGCTTGTTTAAAAAATAACATAACATAACAAAACACAAAAACAATAAGGCCTTTTACAGCGCTTATTTGGAAAAAGCGCTGTAAAAGAGCCTTTTAAAATTAACATAAAGAGACATTTTAGAGCGCTTATGTGGAAAAGCGCTGTAAAAGGCTTTAAAAAACATTCATATAACATAATAACACACGGAGGTCTTTTACAGCGCTTATTTGGGAAAAGCGCTGTAAAAGAGCCTCTTAAAATTAACATAAAGAGACATTTTAGAGCGCTTATGTGTAAAAGCGCTGTAAAAGGCATTCAAATAACATAATAACACACGGAGGTCTTTTACAGCGCTTATTTGAAAAAAGCGCTGTAAAAGAGCCTTTTAAAAATTTAACTAAAGAAGCCTTTTAGAGCGCTTATGTGTGAAAGCGCTGTAAAAGGCATTCATATAACATAATAACACACGGAGGTCTTTTACAGCGCTTATTTGAAAAAAGCGCTGTAAAAGAGCCTTTTAAAAATTTAACTAAAGAAGCCTTTTAGAGCGCTTATGTGTGAAAGCGCTGTAAAAGGCATTCATATAACATAATAACACACGGAGGTCTTTTACAGCGCTTATTTGAAAAAAGCGCTGTAAAAGGCATTCAAATAACATAATAACACACGGAGGTCTTTTACAGCGCTTATTTGAAAAAAGCGCTGTAAAAGGCATTCAAATAACATAATAACACACGGAGGTCTTTTACAGCGCTTATTTGAAAAAAGCGCTGTAAAAGAGCCTTTTAAAAATTTAACTAAAGAAGCCTTTTAGAGCGCTTTACAAAATAAGCGCTGTAAAAGGCTTATAAAAAGCGCTGTAAAAGTGTTACGTATATATAACAGTTACCTCTTCAGTTTCCTCTTCATTACGTAACCTTCATCTCAACCTTCATTTCTTCTCTTCTTTTGCAAACCCTATCATCCCGTCCTTTACGAACCTTATTTCCACGATCATCTCCTTCATTTCGAACCTTATTTCCATCCAAGATCATCTCTCCCATTTCACACAATATATTTTCATTGAAATACGTAACCCTCATTACGTATTTCTTCAAACCGTATTTCTGTGAACCATATTTCTGTGAACTTTCTGCAAACCCTCTTTTCTTTGCATTTCGTCTTTCTTCGAACCATCATTATTCAGGTATTGATGTTATTAAATTTTTGTAATCATTAGAATGCATGTTGAGCTTTTTTAAGATATACTGATACATGTTGAGTTTGTTTATAATAATGCATGATCCATGTTGAGCTTGTTGATGTTATACTAAAGTGCATGTTGAACTTGTTGTAGTTAAATGGATACAAACAAAGATTTAGAAGTTCAAAATGAAGAAGTTGGCACCTCTAAGACTTACGAAAAAGAAGTCAAACGTGGTGCAACTATCATGCAAAGGGTGATTAAAGCACGGAGCAGTGGCATTAAATTTGAGGTATACTATATATACTCTGTTTGCTGTGTGTTTTTTTATCTTTTTTTAGGGTTTAGGGCATGTACTTACTATATGAGTTTATTAGGTTGGCTGGAACGAGAGTGGTCAGCCAGTTGACCCCAACAGCTCCATGTTTGTAAGCTACATTGGGGCTGTTGTTCGTCAAAATGTCCCAATAACAATAGACAACTGGAGAGATAAGGCGTTGAAGGATGCCAAAGATATCATCTGGAATGACATTCAAGTAAATATTTTGATCTACTCTTTTGTCATTTATAATTTTTTTTCTGTAAAATACATTACTTATAATTGTTTTCATTGCAGACCACTTTTGTTCTTGATGAGGAACGAAAGTCATATGTTTTGAGAGTTGCTGGGAAAATCCATCGTGGATTTAGATCCCATCTCTCAAATTTCTATCTAAAAGATAGAGAAGGAAACACAAATGCTGAACCTCCAAAGATATATCAACATTATATATCAAAGGATGAATGGAGTGCATTTGTTTCCAAACGTTCTGACCCGGCGTTTGTCGTAAGTGATTAATTTATTAGCATTTGTGTTTTATTATTCATATTCGTAGCGTATTTTAAATTTTTACACAATTGCTATTTTTTTTTTATATAGAATATTAGTAAGGCAAATCGCGAACGGGCAAGCAACCCAAAACACCCATACAAGAAATCACGTATGGGATATGCACGCCTTGAACAAAAAATTGTAAGTAATTAAACATCACTTGTAATTTGTATTATAAACTATAGTGTGTAACTAATTTGTATTATTTTGTTTATGATTTTAACGAATAGAGAAAAGACACCCAAGCCGATCAACCCTTGGGTCGTCATATCTTATGGAAGGAAGCGCGTGTTAACAAAGAAGGAGTGGTTGATAATGAAAATGTCAAGAAAGTTGTAGAACTTTGTGTAAGTATATTATCACTTTAATATTTTTTAATATTGTATTTTAAAAATGCTATTGAACTTATCTTTTTAATGTTACATGTATTTTAGGAAACTATTGAACAAAGTTCTGAAACTCAAGAGGGCAACAAGGATACGTGCAGGGACATTCTTGGGAAAGTGTTTAATGTCCCTGAGTATTCCGGTCGAGTGAGGGGGAAAGGATTTGGCGTAACTCCCAAAAGCTTTTTTCCTCAAGAGAAGCGCCAAAAACCTTCCAACGAGGAAGTATTAGAGAAGCTCAGAATCTTATCGGAGCAAGTGGCACTCTTGGTGAATACGAATAAAGACAAGCAACTTCCGGTTCAGCTCCAACCTGAAATACAAATGGAGAGTGAAACCGGGAGTTGCAACGTCGGTTTGAAGAGTATTCCCGAGGTAATTAATTACTTACTACTTACTTGCTTATGTAATTACTTATGTATTAAACAAACTTATATATTAACTGTACTTATGTTTTAACTATTGATGTAGGGTGTCACTACATGTGTCCTATACTTGTCCTCGCCGACTCAACGGAAGGTGGGAAAAGGAATATTGCACAATACTTCGGGAGAAGTATTGCACAATATTCCGATCCCCGCGGGCCATGTCAAAGTATCGCCTACGGTTGCTTTCGAACCAACTGCACCGTTGCCCATACCGGACAACGATGGAGATATGAAGTTCTTAAGCGACGCTATTGGCAGTTACGTGGCATGGCCCACACACCTTGTTGCCCTCGAAAAAAAGATTCCCAAGGACAAATCAGTTACATCTCCCGAAAAGGTTTGTCACATTTATTGCCTAAGGTTTTTTATTTTTTCAGATTCAATAAACTAACATTTTACCTCATTTTTGTAGGTCCAAATAAATAAACCACCCCTACAGCCAAAAAAAGGCAGCAGACCTCAAAAATTGGAGGTTAATAGGGCTGCCAAACTACAAAGGCTGGAGGGTAATAAAGCTGCAAAACTTGCAGCAACAAAAAATCTGGATCGGGGAAAATCGGTCGCTGCTGCTGCTGCTCCTAATAAAAGTCAGCCACGCCTTGGTAAATACGGGGCGTGTCTTGACATCCAAATAAAAAGGAACATGGGCAGCAGCAACGATTCGCCCATTGTACAAATGAATCAAGACATCTTTGGAGATGAGTATATTGAATACCTCGAAAAGGAGCAAATGTACGATCTTCTCGAACATAAGGAGCTGAGTGTTACTGTAATCAGCTTGTACATAAGGTAAAAAATACTTTTGATTTTGGATCAAAATAATTTTGGATACAAAGATAAAAGACAGCGCTTTTTTTAAAAAATGCCATAAAAAGCTAAAAAGCGTTTTTCATTTCAAATAATTAATTTACAGCGTTTAAAAAAAAAAAAACAACATTTTACAGCGCTTTTTTTAAAAAGCGCTGTAAAATGTTGTTCTAAAGCGCTTTAATGGTGCACCTTTTACAGCGCTTTCGTGAGAAAGCGCTGTAAAATGTACAAGAAAAGCGCTGTAAAATGCAGACCCATAATATGAAATTATGGGTGGGCATTTTACAGCGCTTTTTTGAGAAAGCGCTGTAATATGAAAACCGATATGGAAACGAGCGCTTGGGCATTTTACAGCGCTTTCTCAAAAAAGCGCTGTAATATGCCCACCCATATATGAAATTATGGTTGGGCATATTACAGCGCTTCTTCACAAAAAGCGCTGTAATATGCACCCCATTATATGAGTTATGGGTGTGTATTTTAGAGCGCTTTTTTGAGAAAGCGCTGTAAAATGCACACCCATAACTCATATAATGGGGTGCATATTACAGCGCTTTTTGTGAAGAAGCGCTGTAAAATGTGCATAACAAGCGCGCGTTGTATTTATATGTTTTATAGCGCTTTTTTAAAAGCGCTGTTGTATCATTTACAGCGCTCGTTTCCACGGCGCTTATTTTTTTTGAAAAAGCGCTGTAAATGGCTTAAAAAAAGCGCTGTAATATGCATTTTTTCGCGTAGTGAACGTTGAATTAACATTTTCAACATTTAACGAGTATTGTATATTTACATCAACAACTTTATCTTTTTTTATCATGTTCTGGCTCCTCTGTATTCACATTCGAGTAATCAAATCTCAAATAAAAACTCTTTAGTTTTTTATGTTTAAGGGTGTTCATATTTTTTTTCCTACTAGGAGGAGATTTATCAATTATTACAGTCACTTGGAATTTGTTATCTAAAGCCAAATCTTTGAAAAACGATTTCATGAAGATCATAAGACAAATCATTTAAAATTGGTACACATGCAGTCGTTGTCATTCCTTCATCCATGTCTCTAGTTCCTTTTATCTAGCGTGAGTCAAATTTTCTTGTAACATAGACATGTTAGATTTGAGAACGAAATTGACTTTGGGTACAATCAAGAAGAATAACATCTTTAAAATGAAAAAACATTGTTTGAATTGTGGATAAACCATAGCGGAAGATATTATACTATCAAACTCGAGTTCGAATACTCGTCGAAAAAAATGTTTATATTTAATATCTCGTCAAAAAAATGTTTATATTTAATATCTGACTCGTCTCAAATAAAATTACTTCGTGTGAAGGATCTCTATTAAAAAAATATATATAATAGACATTAAATTAATCACGTTAATGGAATGTAGCTGTGGGGCTTCAATGTTCACCAACATGTACTCTATATAAATAAAACACGTATTATGATTTTTATTTTTTTTCGAAAAACAAATCTTTCAAATAAAGGGGATTCGGAGCAACCGAGCAAATTACTTGTTATGGGATATGCTTTATAAAGTAGAAAAAAAATCGAGAATAATAAACATTTTTGGCACAAACCAAAATTAAATTAAAATATTCACATAATTTGAAAAATTACGAGGATTCAAAAATGTGATATAAGTTTTGTTGTATTTGGTAATTTCGACTCATACTAGTTACACTGCTGTGGTTGTAACAATTTGAAGTAATAAAACAATCCAGTGTTATTTTAGTTTTTCACTTTTATGGGAAAAACGAAGAAGGAACGTGGCTTGCATTTTCAATGTAGATCCAAATACTTCCATGATGCGAAGTTGAAGCATTATTGAATTAAATATCACAACTATATTATTGTGAGGAGATAATTTTTTTCCATAAACAAGACTATAAATATCACTATTATTTAATATATAAATATGTCATAAGTTCGAATATATATTAGACAAAACATGAAAACTAACAATATTTATATGTGTATGTTGAGTTAGGTTTTAAGTATACAAATGACTCTTTTTATTTACAAAAGAAAAATAATCCATTCTTCCTAAACACAAAAACAGTGAAGGTGTGAAAGGGAATAAATCCTTACAAATTTTTTATAATATGATGTCAAATCTAGAATTAGAACAAGAATCTTGCATTAAGCACATATATATATATATGAACCGACTAGCATTGGTATAATAGTGGTTTTTGTTTAATAAGATTGACTAATACTAGAATGAAATGAATATTTGCAATGTGCAAAACTTATAGGTAATTCATAATTACAATTTCAGAAAAGAAAAAGAAAAAAAAAAAAAAAACAGGATACTTGAAGATCAAATTAGAAAAAAAAGTTGTACACTGAAAAGTTGAAAAGGGGATCTGAGCAATAAACTTGTTTTGCTATCTGCACCTCCCTTCAAGAGTATTTATCTCCATGTTTATGCCAACAAACTAACATAGCTACACATCGCCTCATGATGTAAAATCTTGCTTTTTGTTCTTTGGCTATATTGGTGCATTTCTTACCTATTGATGATGGATTCTTCTGTGAAAAACTTCTAGGAAGATTGTTGTTGTTATTGGATGTAGAAGAACTTTTTGAGGATAAGCTTCTTAAAAGTAGTGGTGACTTTGAAGTAGAGCCTCTTGTTGAACAACTTCTTGAGAATAATGATGACTTGGTTGATGAGCTTGACCCTTTTTCCTTCTTTGATACCTTCCACTTTTCATCCATTACAAAACTATTTTAGGAGATGGAATATATATATATATATCTTTGAAACTTGCTTCAAATTAATCTTTGTGTGTGTGTGTGTGAGAGAGAGAGAGTGAGCGAGAGTAGAGAAAGGCAAATGTTGATAAGAAAGGAGAAAGAAAAATGGTTGTAGTGGGACAGTCATACTCATAGTGTATGTATAAAAAGTGATTCATAAAAAATTCTTAATGAGATTTGATATTATAATAAGATTGATTAAATATTTAATATTTAATATACATAAATGATGCATATCTATACTCAATCATCATTAGTTAATTTGTATATAAATGTTAGTTATTTAAACAAAGATATGTACATGATGGTTTTATTAGTATCTTACCGGTGGTAACTCGTTTCGATAAAAATTAAATTCATTGGTCCCATAATTTAATTGATAAACTAAGGAACATTTGTAAACAAGAGATCTTAGGTCCATTTTTGGAAACTAATATAATCTAATTTACTATCATTTATTTATTTTTTTAAATTAAATTAAATTGATATGAATTTCAAGTATGTAGATCTATTTTGAACGTGAATGTCTATTCACTAGGATGAATCTTGGATCATTCTAATAAATCACTATATATTTAGTATATATATAGGTAGCCACTAATTTTCTTTTGTTATTGGATTTATGACTTAAATCTTGAATAATTTTGAGATAGTAATTAAATGAAATATCAATTTATAATTTTACTATGGTAATTATTGTTACTTGAGTAATATATCATATGATTCATAATTTTTTTTAACAAATTCACAATTTGAATTTTGATTGGATACCCATAACATTTTAATAGTACACCACTAACATTTTTTAGCATTTATTTATCTCTTTAATTTTTTTTCTTTTGCACATTGTTTTATTCCTACTTTTCACTGTAGAAATGGATTGGTTTAGCAGGGACTCAAATTTGGACGTGGAAAATTTGTTCTTTTGTGTTGTGATGGTGATGAATTTGGGATGGATACATGAAACCCCTTTGGAGACACACTTCTTGTATGGTTCTAAAATGAGCAATCACTTATTAAAAACAATACACTGTAATATTGTAGACCAAATGTTAGCTGGTTTTCATGTGGTAGATTGTGCTCGTTTGAATCTTATTTATGGAGCTTCATATTGACCATGTCTAATTTAGATTAAAAAAAAAATTGACTATGTCCAATTCAATTAAGATGCTCTTCATTATTAAGAAGAATATTGCACATGGATTGATAAATCAACATTGACACTAATCAACAAAATATCCTTTATAGTCAAAGGTGTGTTTGAATTATAAATCATGATGTGTAGCTTTAAGATTATGGACCCATATCTTATTGTACGAACGTGACTATTGTTTGTCAATTATCCTTGAAGAAAAGGGTTTTGAAATTTATTTGTTTCTTTTAATTTAAAAGAATATATATGATGCAAAAAATACCCTTAAATAATATTTTCCCTCTAACCGTTTTTTTTAGAATGAATTTAAACTTAATAGTTTATTTTTCTGTAAAAAAAAATTCTAAATTTTTTACAACATTTTTTTTATCAAAAATAAAAATTAGATAAATTAAATTCCAAAAATTAATCAGAGTCAAACCACACCTCAAGATACTTACAAATTAGTTACTAAACAGATCCTCAAAGAGGTACTTTCTTATTTTTAATCACACCCCCCAGTCAAAGTATATTCTGATAACACCCGTATATATTGTTCTATTCGTTAACTTATGCAGGCAATGGCCAAGCAACGAGTGAGTATGACTAATAAAAACAACGATTATGAAATTCTTAAAATGTTTATTTTAAACAAAAAAATAATTGAAAAAAATATGTATTAAAAGTTATACTAAACATTAATGAAAAATGTGAATCATTTATAGTATATAAAGATTGATTGACTGGATGTACGCCCGTCGGCAGTAAAAATCAGGGGTACGATGTTTATTTGGGGACCATGTACATGTACAGATGTACTCATGTAGTCTTTCAAACTTTTGTACATCACCACTGTCTCAGACTAGCTAGTAGCAAAGAAAAACTGTGAAATGGAATCAAAATTATTTCATAACAAAATTATTAGTAATTTTCATAATTGGTTTGTGTTGCCTTTAATTGATTTTAGACACATTGTATTAAAACAAAATCGTATGATTTTAAACATAATAAAATATAAAGAAGAAAATATTCAGAAATGTGACTTAACTTATTTTTAAAGTTAAAAAAATTAAAACAGTCAAATGATTTTAATATAGTCTAAAGTAGATCATTCGTATAAATTTAATATACTTAACTTATTTTTATTTTAAATCTATTTTTGATATATATTCTGTTTAAAAATAGATTCTTTTTTTTATATGTATTTCCTTTGATAAAGAAAATCCATTTTTGACAAATTTTATTTTAAATTTATTAAAAATCAAAATATTTCTCATTAGATATTAAGCAAGAGAATAGTTTCTACAAATGCATATTATACAATTAATTAAGTAAGAGAATAGTATAAATTCTTTAAATAAAAGAATAGTATACATGTGATGTAATTTGATGTAATTAAAAAGCTAGTGATCTCTTCCAAATTAAGTTAGAGAGGGGTAGGAGTTAATTAAGAATTGTCAAAAGATTAGACGACAACAACAATATTTCATGTCACGTGGTATATTTGACAGGGCTGACGAAATATGTTTATATTTCTAGTACAATCTGTGTATTTATAAAATGAATAGAAAATCTAATAAAAATAGTATTATAAGCTAAGGAATTATATATAGAAAATCGTCTATAATTAATGAGAGAGTAAAAATTGAATTGATGTGTGGTTGAAAAATAGATGCGTGTTATTTGGTGAGTAAATAATAATGGTATTGCCGACCATGTCGGGTGAGGAGAATATAAGCAATGAGGAGTCCCACATGCAAACATGTGACCTGCACAGCCTCATGTAGTGGGAGAGATTTACCCCTAAATTATTTTTTATTTTTTATTTTCTTATTTTAATAAAATACTAATAGTAAATATTAATTAATTACCTAGTGGCCAATATTTTATATATGTGGGGGTGCATCACAGATTCTGTGTAAACAACAACGTTTAAATTTGGGAGATGCTCTTTGACCACTGACCAGTGGCAAGCAGCAGGATGCCAATTATATTTTACCCCTTTGATGTGTTTTAAGAATGAGTGTCTTATATGATTTATGATCGATTAGTATTTTGAAATATATTTAAAACTTTGAGACATTGGTCTATGATATTTTGTTAGATCAATACCACTTAACAAATATGAAAAATAATAGAGAATGATATTTGAAAATTCTGATCTAGCGTAAACTCTAATGCATGCTTACCACTTTAGTGTATTTATTTATAGTTAGTTAGTTATACATCAATAACCAACTCTAACTAACACTTTTAACTAACTTTGAATTATCCAACTTTCAACACCACACTTAATTCAAAGTATCTAAATGTTCAACATTTAATATTTTTTATAATTTTTTAAACCTCTCCATCTTTCTTACAATGATAGTATACACTACAAGAATAACATTATGTGTAATCAACTTTAAAAAAAATTGTGGCTAAAAAAATCTCATAAATTATTGATTAAAAAATATATTTCAAATATTAAAATACAAATTGATTATTATCGGTTGCAGAAAAAGTTTTAAATACATTGTTGATTATTTTTATAGTCATTAATTTTGAATTTGTGATGGCTTATGCCCGGGTTTGATTGATTTGAAGTATTAGGTCATAAAAGAAAATTGTTTTTTTTTTATGACAAAGACTGTCACAAACTCCTAGTTAATAGAGTCGTACGCATTTGAGGCTGCTTAGACCGTCATAAATGTCCTCTTTTCTCATTTTTAATATATCATTCCATCTTTCTTACTCTCATTTCTTACTTCTAACTCTTATCTAAATTTTCTTTCTATATTGTCTATACAAATATTTTTCTCTACTTTTATTTAAAAATGGTTCTAATGTTTCTCACATTAGATTGATTTATTATTTTTATTTTGAATTTTGATAAGTGTTTATATTATGTTTTTTATGTTAATTTTTTATTTTTTATTATTTATTTAACTAATATTTTTTTAGGCTTAATTGCACTTTTGGTCCCCCTATTATAGGTGAAAATTGAAAGTAGTCCCCCCCATTTTGTTTCTCCCCAGTTTTAGTCCCCCAAACAGAATTTGAGTCCAAATCATGATGAGTTGTCATTTTTTTAATGAGTTGTCATTTTTTTAATGACGTGTCAATAAAAAGTTGATGTGGCAGACGCATACGTGGAATAAACTTATTATTATATTATTTCTAATTAAAAAATATAATTTATATTTTTAAAAATCATTATTATAATGGTTAAAAATCATTATTACAAATAAAATTTATTTGTTAAAATTAAATTAAAAGAAAAACAGCTAAAATCAAAAATCCTAAACAAATCAAAATCAAAATGACTCAGGATCTTGTATTTTGTTCTATTAGTGTTCAGTTTTTTTTTTAACTGATACTAGTGTTTATTTATTCCCTATGCTACGATCTTGTATTGAAAACAGGAGAGAGATTTTTCGTTATATGGTTTGTCTCTCGTTGTGTGTTGGAATTGTTCCCCTTCTGATTTTTGTGTATAATGGTCAGGCACTGCTACATCCCGCATTGAGAGCCAACAAAGGCCACTTCCCTTCGTTATTAGTTATTGGTGCCGGAATATCAGGGGTTGCAGCAGCATGTATTCTCCATGATGCATCTTTTAAGGTGTCATGATTCATGAAAACGCAGAAGCAGAAGCAAAACAGAACCAGAAGCAGAACAGAACCAGAAGCAGAACAGAACCAGAACCATAACTGAACAAAACTAGAACAAGCAGAACCAGTGATGAAAACTATTGAACAAATGATTCATGATTTTAGGGTTCAGAATGATTTTAGGGTTCATGAGTGAATCCTTTTAATTTTGATTTGTTTAGGATTTTTGATTTTAGGTGTTTTTCTTTTAATTTAATTTTAACAAATAAATTTTATTTGTAATAATGATTTTTAACAATTATAATAATGATTTAGAACAGAACCAGAACCATAACTGAACAAAACTAGAACAAGCAGAACCAGTGATGAAAACTATTGAACAAATGATTCATGATTTTAGGGTTCAGAATGATTTTGGAGTTCATGATTTTAGGGTTCAGAATGATTTTAGGGTTCATGAGTGAATCCTTTTAATTTTGATTTGTTTAGGATTTTTGATTTTAGGTGTTTTTCTTTTAATTTAATTTTAACAAATAAATTTTATTTGTAATAATGATTTTTAACAATTATAATAATGATTTTTAAAAATATAAATTATATTTTTTAATTAGAAATAATATAATAATAAGTTTATTCCACGTATGCGTCTGCCACGTCAGCTTTTTTATTGACACGTCATTAAAAAAATGACAACTCATCATGATTTGGACTCAAATTCTGTTTGGGGACTAAAACTGGGGAGAAACAAAATGGGGGGACTACTTTCAATTTTCACCTATAATAGGGGGACCAAAAGTGCAATTAAGCCATTTTTTTACAGTAGTTTTATTATATTGATTACGACACAATTGTTATTTGTTCATAACTTTCAAATCAGACACTACTCTGAACCTAATTAGTATGTAATACATTTTAAACATAAATTAATATTTTACATACTTAGTATTACCAAAAAGTTAAATGGTCATAAAGTAATTTTAGAACATTAGTATTTTATTTTAGAATGTCAAATATATTATTTTTAAATTTTAATGCTAGTAAGATTTGTCAAAAAAATGTTAGAAAAATATTTATATAGTAAAATTTAATATGTTACTATTTAAATATATTTTACTAAAATGTAGTTATTTTTAAAATATTGATAAAATGTTATATTTTTTATTGCAGTTATTTTTTTATGTTGATAAAATATTATTTTTTTTAAGAAACTGTAATTTTTTCCAAAAACAAAATAATACTTATGAAAAAAAACAAATTTATAATATTGGTTTGATTATGAAATATGTAATATTATACATTGTAAGATTTATGAGTCACATATGTAATTAATTAATAAAGTGTGTTAGGGTCATTATGTAATTAGCCAATAAACTAGGGATCAAATAATATATAATAGTTTATGGCTAAAGAGCATAATAGTTATGAAAATTAATAGCGTAGATACCAGACAGTTTCTAATTTAATGAGGGGCTGAATTGGAAATACTGCAATTTGGGATATAACTAATAATAGTTATATATAGGGGTAATGGTCCCCAAGGCAAACACAATAAGACTATTCAGTTTCAAAACCCTAAAGGAGAAAACTCTCTGGTTCTCTCTATCCCCATCAAGAGAGCAAGGTCTTTAGGGTGTTTTGCTGAGGAAGATCACCCAATCCATTGGCTCTATCATCATCATCCTAGGATTTCATCAATGGCAATTCCCACAGGTATGCTTCCGCCTTTGGTCATTCATCATGTAATTGACATGGATTATTAACAATTGGTATCAGAGCCTACCATGTTTAATTCATGATGAAATTCGGTTATTGTCTTTGTTTTAGAATTCAATTTGGGAATTTTGACATGATTGAAATCTTAGGGTTTGTAATTTGGGAATTTGAATATCGGTGGAACTACAATCTGTGACATCCAAATGTTATTTGATAATAAAATTTGGAATTTTGATTTCTTGTTATGTTAATTTGTTAATGCTGCTTGTCCATGGTATTTGCTTTGATGGTTGTATGAGCCTGAATTTCTCGAGCCATTGGTAACTATTGAAAGGATAGTTATTTGTTTTGCTTCCCTAGTGTTTTGTTTGTTTGTAACTGTTAAGGCTATTACGTATGGATGAAAACCATCAATGAGACTGCATCTGATTCCATGTGTTTTTTGTTTTTTGTTTTTTTTGGTTCTTGAAATAGTATCAGAACCTTTTCAGTCATACACTAAGGATTTCAATTCAATCCTTGCTGCCTATGCTCATAATCCCAAACACATTAAATTTCTGCTTAAGGCCAAGTAGGTTTAGGCCTTAGGTCCTTGGTTTTAGGTCACATATTTTTGGGTGGGATATACATATATATGAGCATGTATTTAATAACTTGAATTTTTCCGTGGTTAACTATGATTGCAAAATCACGTGCGTCCTTTACCTTACTTATTTTGCTTGTTTTTGCATGCCACTCCACAGCTTGGTTTTCACAGTTGAAACCTTTTTTTTTTTTTTCTTCTGTGTTCTTTTAGAATTTTTTTTTTTTGATAATTATCAAATACTAATGAAATAATGTTTATATTAGTGAACAATATTTTTTTTTAAATATTGTTTTATTTGGATATAATAAATATATGTTCAAGTCAAGTTTGACTTTTTTGACAAATACTAATGAAATAATGTTTATATTAGTGAACAATATTTTTTTTAAATATTGTTTTATTTGGATATAATAAATATATGTTCAAGTCAAGTTTGACATTTTTGAATGAGTTAATTGAAACTTGACGTCGCCAAAGTGACCTCTCTTGTCTAAATTGCTCGTGAAGAGTGTCAAATGGCTGTGTATATGTTTATTCATGCGGGTATTGACCGGCCCAAAGGAAGGTTAATATTTGGCAGAATTACATGGTACACCTGCGACGATAAATGTGTGACAATTGTTTGGTATACATGTGAGCAGTAAATCGGCCCAAAGGAAGGTTTATTGTTTGACATGTCTTATTGTCAATATTTGATCGTTGCAACAAGAGTACCACTAGCAGTTGGTGTTACTGTCCAAAGACTTGACATCAATGGTGCACTGGGTATCTTGAGATGGGTTAAATTCCATGATTTGAACATATGTATTTATTTATGTATTTATTTATTTTCTTATAATGTGAGTTTATAAGTTTCGTTCTTTATTTAATTTTCAGCATCGGTTGCTTCCATATCTGCAAATTTGAGTTCTATTCATGTCCTTAATGGGACAAATTTTAAGGAATGGAAAGAGAACATTTTGATTGTTCTTGGCTGCATGGATCTAGACCTTGCATTAAGAATTGATCGACCCTCTACTCCTAAGGACTCTAGTTCTTCTGAAGAAAAATTAGAGTATGAGAAATGGGATCGCTCAAATCGCATAAGTCTTATGATCATAAAGCGTGACATTCCTGAGGTCTTTAGAGGTGCTGTCTCGAATGAGATAGTTACAGCTAAAAATTTCCTTGTTGAGATGGAAAAACGCTTTGAAAAAAGTGATAATTTGCTTCAAAATTTAATTTCCATGAAGTATCAAGGCAAGGAAAATATAAGAGAGCGCATTATGATGATGTCCAACATTGCTTCTAAGCTTAAAGGTCTAAAGCTTGAGTTGTCAGATGACTTACTCATTCATTTAGTATTGCTATCTCTTCCTTCGCAATTCAGTCAGTTTAAGGTGACTTATAATTGTCAAAAGGAGAAATGGACTCTTAATGAGCTCATTTCATTATGTGTGCAAGAAGAGGACAGGCTGAAGCAAGATAGGACTGAAGGTGCTCACTTTACTAGCATCTCTAAAGGCAAGGGCAAAAGGAAAAGAATTGAGGAGCCCAAGAACAAAGCTGCTGCTAAGGGTCCAGAACAAAAGAAGCAGACTAAGGATAACAACTGCTTCTTCTGCAGGAGTTCTGGACACGTGAAGAAGGATTGTGCCAAATATCACGCTTGGCGTGTTAAGAAAGGTATGATTCTGTCTTTGGTCTGTTCTGAGGTTAATTTAGCTTCAGTACCTGGAAACACTTGGTGGTTAGACTCTGGTGCAACTACTAACATCAGTGTTTCAATGCAGGGTTGCCTGAACTTCCGAAAGCCTAGTGATACTGAAAGATGCATCTATGTAGGAGATGGGAAGAAGGTAGAAGTTGAAGCCATAGGAAAATTTAGATTATTATTAAGTTCCGGTCATTATTTGGATTTAAAAGACACTTTTGTTGTACCGTCATTTAGACGGAATTTGATCTCTATTTCTTATTTGGACAAATCAGGATATTATTGTTCATTCGGGAATAAAGAATTTACTTTGTCTTTAAATTCGAATGTTGTTGGAACCGGTTTACTTTCTGGTTATGATAATCTTTATTTGTTGGAAACTGTGGCTAACTATAATGAAACCTTGAATGTGGAATCACGTGGTACTAAGCGGAAAATTGACAATTTCAATTCAGGAGTGCTTTGGCACAAACGTCTAGGTCACATCTCTAAAAATAGAGTTGAACGACTTGTGTCAGATGGAATTTTAGATTCCATTGACTTCACAGACCTTAACGTTTGTGTAGCATGCATTAAAGGAAAACAGACTAAAGATAAGAAATTAGGCGCATATAGAGCTACAGACGTCTTAGAATTGATACATACGGACATCTGTGGGCCATTTCCAACTCCTTCTTGGAATGGTCAACAATATTTTATATCATTCATAGACGATTACTCTAGATATGCCTACCTTTACCTAATTCACGAAAAGTCCCAATCAATAGACGTGTTCAAATCCTTTAAGGCAGAAGTTGAGAATCAACTTAATAAAAGAATTAAAAAGGTCAAATCTGATCGTGGTGGTGAATACTACGGCAGATATGACGGTTCAGGTGAACAACGTCCGGGACCATTTGCCAAATACCTAGAGGAATGTGGAATCGTCCCACAATACACTATGCCGGGGTCACCCAGCATGAATGGTGTAGCTGAAAGACGAAACAGGACTCTTAAGGATATGGTAAGGAGTATGATTTGTCATTCCACCTTGCCAGAGTCACTCTGGGGAGAGGCATTAAAAACAGCAGCATACATTCTTAATAGAGTACCAACTAAGGCAGCGGCTAAAACACCTTATGAGCTTTGGATTGGGCGTAAGCCTAGCCTGAAGCACTTTCATGTTTGGGGATGTCCAGCTGAGGCAAGGCCTTATAGGCCGAATGAAAAGAAATTTGAACCCCGAACAATTAGCAGCTATTTTATAGGGTACTCAGAAAAATCAAGGGGCTATAAATTTTATGATCCTAATTTGAGAACAATTTTTGAGACGGGAACGACAACGTTCTTTGAGGATATTGAGTTTGGGGGGAAGATTAAGGTTAAAGATTTTGTCTTTGAGGAAGAATCTGTAACAATTCCAGAACTGATTCTTCCACCAATTGACTTTCCCATTATTGAACAAACTCAAGATGATCTGGTTGTTCAGGAAGAACAAAATCCAGATCAAATTCAAGATCCTCAAGAACAAGTGCCTCAAGAGCCAGCTCCATTGCGGAGATCCACTAGAGAAAGGAAAAATGCTATTTCGGATGATTATGTAGTATTTATCAATGAGGTAGAGGAAAATGTTGGCATGACGGAAGACGACCCAGTCAACTTTCATCAAGCCATGCAAGATTCTCGTTCAGATAAGTGGATCGAAGCAATGAATGAGGAGTACAAGTCTATGCAAGACAATTCAGTTTGGGAACTTATCCCATTACCTGAAGGAAAGAAACCCATTGGTTGCAAATGGATTTTTAAAACCAAGCGGGATTCCAATGGTAATGTGGAGAGATATAAGGCACGTCTTGTAGCTAAGGGTTATACTCAAAAGGAAGGGATTGATTATAAAGAGACTTTCTCTCCGGTTTCATCGAAGGACTCTTTAAGAATAATCATGGCTCTTGTTGCTCACTTTAATTTGGAGCTTCATCAAATGGATGTAAAAACAGCTTTTCTCAATGGCGACATTGATGAGACGATCTATATGGTGCAGCCAGAAAACTTTGTGTTGGGAGACCCAAAGAATATGGTGTGCAAACTAAGAAAATCCATTTATGGGCTAAAACAAGCTTCTCGTCAATGGTACCATAAATTTCATCAAGTAATTCTCTCATTTGGTTTTGAGATGAATACAGTTGATGATTGTGTGTATCATAAGTTCAGTGGGAGCAGACATATTTTCCTGGTCTTGTATGTTGATGACATACTGCTTGCCACTAACGATATAGGCATGTTGCACGAAACTAAGAAATTTCTATCAAAGCATTTTGAGATGAAAGATCTTGGTGACGCCTCTTTTGTATTAGGAATTCAGATACACCGAGACAGATCTCGAGGTATTCTTGGATTGTCACAAAAGAGCTATATCGATAAGGTTCTCAAAAGGTTTGGGTTACAGGATTGCAAACCAGGGGACACCCCAGTTGCTAAGGGAGACAAGTTTAGTCTCAAACAGTGCCCTAAGGGAAGTTTGGAAATTCAAGAAATGCAAAAGATCCCTTATGCTTCAGCTGTAGGGAGTCTTATGTATGCCCAAGTATGTACGCGTCCAGACATAGCGTTCATAGTAGGGATTTTAGGCAGATATTTAAGCAATCCAGGTCTTGACCATTGGAAAGCAGCCAAGAGGGTCATGAGATATTTGAAGAGAACAAGAAACTACATGCTCACATATAGGAGGTCAGACCAGTTAGAGATCACTGGGTACTCTGACTCGGATTTTGCGGGATGCCAAGACAGCTTAAGATCAACTTCAGGCTATGTCTTTCTGTTAGCTGGTGGAGCAGTTTCTTGGCGTAGTGCCAAGCAAGGTCTTACTGCTTCATCAACCATGGCAGCAGAATTCGTAGCAATTCATGAGGCATCTGACCAGGCCATTTGGCTGAGAAATTTTGTCACGGGGCTGCAAGTAGTTGAAGGGATTGAAAGACCACTCAAGTTGTTTGTGACAATAGATCAGCAGTCCTGTATTCTAACAATAATAGGAGCTCAACCAAGTCAAAGCACATTGACATTAAGTTCCTAGTTGTTAAAGAGAAAGTACAAAGTGGACAGATATCCATAGAACACTTAAGGACAAACTCCATGATTGCGGATCCACTCTCACAATGTCTACCACCCAAGGTCTTTCATGAGCATACTGCTCACATGGGTGTGCTACAGTTTGAGGAATCTTGATTTTAGTGGGAGTTTCGTCCATTATGTAATTCATGTTCTATGTTTAATTGTAAAGTACAAATACATTGTATTTGGACTTTCTGATCAGAAATAAAGTTTAAAGTATTCAGTTTTTGGTTACTTTGTACATTTAAGTTATGGTATGATCTCATTCGATAAAGTAGGACCAGTTGAAAATTGACATGCATTGACCAACTTCATGTAATTTTCATGCTACACTTTTCATAATGGGTCTATGTCATTTAGTTGTGTCAGTACGGGTGATCATTGATGGGTTTAGTTATGCTTATTATGACGAAAGCCTCTTTGGTTCCATGTGCTGATATGATTAATGGACGGGACAATTTGGATTATACTCAAGGTAATTATAATGACATTTTTGACGTCATAAAGTCTAACACACTCCTAAGGATACATGTGTGACCAGTGGGAGATTGTAAGATTTATGGGTCACATATGTAATTAATTAATAAAGTGTGTTAGGGTCATTATGTAATTAGCCAATAAACTAGGGGTCAAATAATATATAATAGTTTATGGCTAAAGAGCATAATAGTTATGAAAATTAATAGTGTAGATACCAGACAGTTTCTAATTTAATGAGGGGTTGAATTGGAAATACTGCAATTTGGGATATAACTAATAATAGTTATATATAGGGGTAATGGTCCCCAAGGCAAACACAATAAGACTATTCAGTTTCAAAACCCTAAAGGAGAAAACTCTTTGGTTCTCTCTATCCCCATCAAGAGAGTAAGTTCTTCAGGGTGTTTTGCTGAGGAAGATCACCCAACCCATTGGCTCTATCATCATCATCCTAGGATTTCATCAATGGCAATTCCCACAGGTACGCTTCCGCCTTTGGTCATTCATCATGTAATTGACATGGATTATTAACATACATATCATATGTTTTTATATCATTTAAAAATGACATAAAAAGGTTCATATTTTAGAATGATAGTAAGATTTGTAAAAAAAAAAACAACGGTCATACTTTCAGCAGTAACAGTCATCAGTGTGTGCCACGTCTTTCATAACACTATCATCAACCTCTAACTGGTCAAACTTTTAAAATGATAGTAAGATTTGTAAACAAAAACAACAATCATACTTTCAGCAGCAACAGTTATCAGTGTGTGCCACCTCTTTCATAACATTGTCCTCAACCTCTAACTGGTCAAACTTCATATCGATCAACTATGGTAATTGACTTGATCATGTCATATTTAAATCAGAAGCAACCTACTAGGACATTGTCGACTAGTAGTGGTGTACTTGAAGATGACGTCCAATTTCAAAAGATGATTTCATTACCACTTACTTTTTAAAGGCTTTTGTCGTCAGCTAATATTCTATCAAATGATGATGATGGAGAGAGTGAAACTAATGAGAAGAATTATTATTATGATTGATGTATTATTTTAATTTCAAGTAATTTTTATTTATTTATTTTGGTTTGTATGAGTAATTTAAATATTATTGTTTAATTATGTAGTATTTTATTTTTGGCATGTATGATATAATTTATTAATTTTGGAGTGTTTTATTTTTTATAGTAATGTAATTTAATCAATTATTAACAGTTTAATTAATAATAAAATTGTATTTTTATTTTAATAAACATTATATTTAAAAAAATTATATTTTCGTTATCATAATTATATATATATATATATATATATATTATTTTTTAATATAAATTTCGCATTTATTAAATTATATTTTCATAAAGTTATCCATTTATAGCGGTTAAAACGAACACAAATGGAATTTTTGGGTCTGGCAACACAGTTGTGGCGGATAAACTGCCACAAAATATGTTTTTTTCAACACAAAAGTTTCAATTTGTAGCGACAAAACTGCCAGAATGTTATGACTGTTTTTTCTAACACAAAGTTGTTACAGTTTTATCTTTCATAAATGTGAAACAAAAACACTATATATGAGGTTGTTTTAACCGCCACAAATAACTTTGATTAACCGAATAGTGGCTACTTGAGGTTGCCACCATTTTCCCCATTTTATGAGGACTTTGGGCTCTCGTAAATGGAGATTATACTTGTTGTGATAAACTCCTTGTCTCTTGCTTATGCACTGAACTATATGAAACTTTCCTTTGTTTAATTGCTTACAAAGGAAGTGGGATTTAATTGTCTCTTGCCTCTCCCATTAGCTATGAGACTTTTTTCTAAGTTTATGGTTAACATGTTGTCTAGAAGTAGAATTGATCTAACACTTATTGATATCTAAAGCAAAGTCTTAATAAAATAAACAGAGGTCCTTTTAATACTAACAACAATATTTTACAATAATTTTATTTAAATTCGATATTTCTTGTTTTAAGAGACACAAAATATTTAATTAAATATATCAATAGTTTTAATCTTTTTATAATTGTGAGGTCTTTTATTGGTTATACTACTTAATTTTTTTTTAGACCTAAATATACATAAAAAATAAATATTTTTTGGAGGCCTAAAGCCTTAACTTTACTAACTTTGGTCTTGGGTCGGCTCTATTTAAAAGGCTTGGTTGCACCATCAACATTGATTTGTACCTCTTCTAGTAAGGCTTGCAACCACACACCCTGCAAGTACCTCAATATCTTATTATTGTCCTGGTTTTTCAGCAAACATGCCTCCCTAGCTAACAACAACTAAGACATATGGTATGATATTGCGTACATATCTTAATGAGCCTATCAGTTTCTTATAGAGTGTGTCATCAACAAACTATTCGTCTTCATCATCATTGTGCAGTTTGATATTTTCTTAAACTGATAAGCACACTAGAATCACTTCTCCCTTGCTCGTTACATTCACATGCCATGCTCCACTAAGCACTTAGTGAATCCTAGTTGCATAAGAACATTATCAATCCTTTTGTTCCAAACTTAAGGTGTTTGTCTCAAGTCATATAATGTCTTTTTTCAGTTTGAGTACTTTGTCTTCAACTCATGTCAGCTCAAACTCAGGAGGTTGGGTCTTACATTTCATCTTCAAGAGATCCATTGAGGAAGTATTGTTTCACTTCAAGCTATAGCAACTTTCATATGTTAAAATTAGAAATGGAAACACCAAATGTATTGTTTCTATTGTGGAAATTGGGGAGAACACTTATGAATAATCAATACCAAATCTTTGTTTTAGTTTATACGATTTCATCATTTTTTTATAATGACAAATAGGGAGAAAAGTAGAAGATATAATAATACAATTAATTGGTTGCTTGCGTCTAAATGTTGCATCATACATATCATTTGCATATGTTTGTTGCGTCTGCATCTGAGTATCATTTGCATTGCACCACATATAAGTATCGTATGCATATGTCGTTATTATGATAATGTGCGTATGGCTTATCTGTTTACTTATATTTGAGTCATTCCTCTTTAAATACTCTCTTTTGATTTTACCTTCATGAGTATTAAAAACTAAATAACTTAATAAGTTTCAAATTCTTAAAGAATCGTGTTTACCATATTCATAGGGAGCCCCATAATATTTATTTTTAAGTTTTCTTTTAGAAGATCAAAGTATTATTAAGTTAAATAATTTTTTAGTACTACATTGAGGATGAGCTTTCTTTTTAACTTCATTTTGTGAAGGATAATAGTTCATTAATTATATCAAAACATCAACAATAAGATTGTAGTTAAAAACAATTTTGTTAGTACGAAATTGTTTTTAACTACAATCTTATTGTTGATGTTTTGATGAAAACAAAACAAAGCAATAAAAACCAACTATCCCCTAACTATATTTGTTATGTGTGTAGATTAATTTATAAGACAAATATTTATATTAATGAATATATATTTTAAGGTATCACAAATTATGAGTAAGTTAGAGATAATAATCTAAGTGTTTTTTACATTGAGAATATCATCACCTAATAAACAAATAATTATGTTTACAAATAGAACAAGTCATAATATAACAATAAGGAGCATTGCAACAAGCATATGATAATCTACAATGTGAGTCAAAACTTTAAAAGATAGATGATATACAAGTCAAGGTTTGACCCTGTAATTAATAACAAGAAATGAGCGCGATAATGCTATTTGCCTTTGACAAAAGATCCATATTGATCCTTTAACTCTAAGACCTAAAGTAAACTCTAAATGAAGCCTTTAATAAAGTCAATATTTTGGTATAAGCTAGATCCTCTGATGAATAAAGAAAAGAGAATTTACTAAACAAGTTCACAATGACTTATAATAACTTGTTGAAGTTGTACCCGACTCTGATAAACACGCTCATAATGCGTCTAAGATGATTTTGTTAATGCAAGTTCACTTTGATAATCCTACATTTGTTGATTCTAGTTAATCAATTGATCGTCTGGTCAATATACCAAGTTAACACTTTGATAAAGTCAACGCTATGATAAGAAGTCTAAGCTTCAACATCATATGCTCATTATAATGGACTTATCCTCTTACTGAAGAAGTGCACGACATATCTAATAGTGACATCCTCTATTAGAATCATAGAAATAAACTTTGTATCAATTCATACACAAATTGGAACTCATGCACATAAGTCTGATAGTGGCAACAACTCATTCATCCAAAAGAGGTATTTGAATAGGTATAAAAATACTTATGAACCTCAACAACTTGACCGTACTAAGTTAGAAGGTTGAGAAAACTTGAACACAGCCAGGTTGACTAGAAAGTGTTCAGTGAACTTGTGATTCTAATGGTTATAACTTGGAGAGGCTAAAGAAGAATACTCCAAGTTTGAAGAGGTAGAGTAAACTATACTTGTATGCTATTGTTGAAATAGTGATTAAGTTATCGGTTGTACTAAAACAAAATCTCTTTGTAAGGGAAAAACTAGATGTAACAACAGTTTGTTGTGAAATAGTAAAAATATTTATTCCTTCTCATTCTCTATTACTCTTATCTAAGTTCTTTATGATTCAAATTTATTTTACTAAACCTTTTTTATGATCGTAAGTTGAACGATTTGATAAAGAACGTCTTTTTGGCTAAGCAATCAAAGTATTTTTTAGAAATGGCAAGACATAGTTCAAACTCCACTTCTTATAATTTTCAGCACGTGTGAATATAGCAAAAATTTGAAACACCTTAAGATGAGTCAAGCATGGGCATGCTTCCACTTCAAAATTCTTTAGACACATTTTGTAACATTGTACACCTATTATAGTTGTAATTGCTCTCCACAAAATTATGATGTAAACTATTCTTTTTCAGCATGATTATAACCATGTCAAGAGTTGTGTTATTCCTTCTCTTGTTTGATGTATATTCCCCTCCACCGTCCGTGTTGAGCATCTTTAAAGAACAATCAACTTGTTTTTCAACTATGATTGTGAACCTCTTGAAATCTGAAAACACTTCTCATTTGGTTTAGACGGGATAGATCTATAATTTCCTACTAAATTCATCAACAAACAATACAAAATATCTATTTCCACCAAGTGATGAAACATCAAATGACCCGCACACATCAGAAAAAATAACTGAAGGAAGACTATTCACCATAAATTTGTCTACAATCTAACCTAACTTTTCTTGATATCATCAAAATCAGCCAACCATTTCTTGTGATTGGTCATGGTTGGCGTTGTCAGAGTTAAGATACCAAATCTTGTTACCGTTCAAATTAAAATTTGTTGTCACATTACCTTTCATTATTGCAATTCAATTTGACCTCAACCTTAAGCAACATCATTAAAATGTCAAAGCAAAACGTTTCATCAAAATTGTGAAAGAAACATTATTTGTTAGTTTCACTTTTGAAGATGAATAACCACTTTTCTCCTTTAAAAAAAAGGCATTGTGTAATAGTATATATTAAATTTTAAAGCCGTTTTTAGTTTTTGAGTTCTTTCAAATTTTAAACTTTTGTACGACGAAAAAAAATAAACTCACTTAAATCCTCCCATTTCAAAATCCTCTATTATTTCTACGTAATTTTTTTAAAAAGGTTATTTATTCCCCTTCTAAACTCTCAAATGCACCATAAGACAATATACTCTTACAATTTTTACTTTTAATTATTAAGACTAAAAGAAATTTTAAAGCAAGTAAGGAATAACGTAAATATTGTCTTATCATTGTAATGAACTAGCATAGTTGTCATTTCTAGCTACCTCAATATCAAGGTCCATTTAACAAATTTGTAGATCTAAAGTAAACTTTGTAATGAAGTTTTTTTAAGGTGAGAGATAATAATGTAAAACATAAAAAAGATCTTACTAAAATAAATTATAGAAAGCAAAAATTTATTGGCATGTGTTGAATTTTAACTCAATTTAATGAATTTATTATTCTTAATATATGTAAAATGATCACATGGTAATTAATATATAATTCTTTGACTAAAATAATTTTATCACATGGTCTAATTGGACCATATAACACTATGGAGAATTATATAAAATATTTTTTTAATAGATTCAAAATGACAAATAATTTTTTTCTTATAGAATGATATTTTTTTTCATTTTGGCCGTAATAGATTGACGTGCATTAAAAATAGAGGATCGGTGTTTTATAGTAGTATTTTTAAAAAATTTAATAACATAAATGAAAATAGAATTACTTTGAAATCAACGTAGCATGTTGGTATATTTGAAATTAGGGTTAAATAACTTTATTTCTAAATTTAAGTGTCTATAAAACATTTAGTTTAATTATTAGATATTGTCAATATCAAAAGTTTTACATTCTAAACACGTTACAATCGTTCGTGATTATAACTTTAGAGGTAGTTGTGATTAAAGACAAATATATTTAATGATTCAACAGTTATGATTAATCGACAATGTCAAAATTCTTTAAACTGACAATGTATATAAATTAAATTATAAATAATTTCTTTAACTCTTATTGAAACAAGTATTTAATTATTTAATTTTCATTAAAATCATATTAATTATTGAAATTTAGAATTTTTAACATAAAGAATCTCTCAAATCAACCATGCATGCTACACAAAAGCAATGAGAACATCAAGTCAACCAAGTTCTCCAATATTCCTCTCGGCAATCTTTGAAATGAGTGGTCTTCGCAACGAAAGATTAACTAAGAGGAAAATTATCTTTACTCAATTTTTTAAAAAAATAATCAGATTGTCACGTGATTTTTCGTTAGTGATATAGGTTGAGAATTGACATTAAAGATAAAAAAAATGTTAACGATAAATATTTTGAAAATTAAAAGTCGAAGATATTTTTTATATAGACAAAATATGAAAGTTGATTGTTTGATATAGACTTAAAATATATATATTTACTTTTAAAATTTTATTTTCTATACTATTTATTTTATTTGAAAAATAATATTAATAAAATAAATAATGAAATTTATAGCTCAACTTTTTTTAGCAAGTATTATAATTCACCTTGACTTGTTAGACTTATTTAGTTTTCAACAATAAAACAACTTTAAATAGTTTATTCAACATTCTATATCTTGGGTATCATCTTTAATATATGGTGTTAATTGCCTAATAAATATGCTCTTGTGTATAAGGTTAACGATCTCTCATTTTTTGTGTCTCTCTTATAAATATCATTCACATTATCTACTATATACACAATTCCTTATTAGTTATTTTTTTTTTTACCAAAATTCGTTATTCATTTTTGTGTTTATCTTTGTCTGAAAAAAATCAGATTTTGTTGCTTCAATTTCTCCAAATAAGGATTCATGGAATTTGGTTGATAAAGTTGGGACATTTCTCGTGTCAACGTCAAAACATAAATTTTACGTTGTAAATGGTCTTGATTGGTGATATTAAGGTTTAATTTTACTAATATACTCTACATTTTACGTTCTAAATTTATTTTTAAATATCATGCAAATTCAAAAAAAATTCAAAGGATGCATTCAAAGATAAAAGAATTTAAAGGATTCATTCAAATATAAAAGATAATCATAGTTTTTACGTGTATTGTAACTTTTTTGTAATTTGATACACCAAAATTTATATGAATTCTTAAATGTCATGTATTTCATATAGATAACATATTATGTTGAATAATAAAAATAAAAATTCATTATTAAGTTAGTTACTTATCTTTACATTTACTAATTTACTTAATTTATATATGTCATGTCCATTATTTTAAAAATTATTATTTCATCTAATCTAATTATTTAATTTTTTAATAATTATTATTTTTATTTGTTTAAAATTAAAAATATTGTTTTATAATAAGTTTTATTGGAAAGAAAAAAATATTATTTGGAGAATAAAAAAATAAGGCATCAAGATTAAAGAGTGGTATTGGAGTCATGCTTTTCATCAGTAACATTGATCGTGTAAGAAATTAGTTTTTAAGTTAGGTTATGATTAGATTTTTTTATTTTTTTCATTGTAAATTATTTTTGTAAGTCAAGTTATGTATTTAATGTTAACAAAATTTATGAAAATTGATATATATATATTAAAATAACAATTTATTTATTAAGATCGTCCGTTTGTTTCCGTACGACGCACGGGTTATACACTAGTTTCTTATAATTTGACACTATAATTATTTCAAACTTAATTATTAAGTCAATTTTATATCTCTTTAATGCTAGTAATATTATTTCTAATACATTGAATTAAACCACAAAAACTTTTGCAATTAATTATACTTTTGTATACATAATTTAACTCATTTGGAAAATATTAATAATATTAATAAATGGAGGTATTAAAAACTTTAGTTAGTCCATTAAATACGACATATCTTTATCTTGATTACCATCTTTTGAATTTAATCTTTTTCGACAATTTTTTTTTGTTGGCTTTTTGACAAGATCTTTAAACAACAATTTATTATGATTTTAGGTGGTGCCCATTAAATAGCAAATTAGAGTGAATGCAACCCAACTACACATTATTGAGTGAAAAAAAAAGAGAGTTTGGTTCATTTTTTCATAGACATGTCAAGGGTCTTGGTTTTAATTGGTGTTGTACTAGTCATTGTTGCAACTGCACAAAGCCAAAAAGAAGTTGATTGGAGTATCCTTCAATGGGTTAATAATGCGCCAAAGAAAATAGTAGTTTATGATGCTAAGATTGATGAAGCAATCTGTAGAGAGAGATGTTGGCGATAAACAAGACCTCATGGAGCATATTTTCTACATCAAGACAAAAAAATTGGGAGAAAAGATACTCATGGTGTATCTATATTTGAATAGAAATGCTTAATCAACCGAACTTATGATTTAACGAAACGCAAAGAACAATCTAATTATCTTTATGCGGACAATTTTTTTGGTTACTCTGCTTTCTTCTTACTTAGCATTCTTCAACTTAAAAAAAATATATGAAAGAAACATGGCAACTCAAAAAGATTTTCTTTGTTCATGCTATGAATCTTCACCTCCGCCTTTGTCATCGCTTGTAGAGAATGGAATAGGTTAGACCGTTCGTCAGGGGTCTATGGTCCGATCTACTTATGGTTTGGTCTGACTTGACCTATTTAATAAAAAGGCTAGGCTCAAGTTTATAAAAAAATCTATTATATCTGACAGACCAACCTATATATATTTTATTATTTATTAATGTTATTTTCTATTATTATATTAATAATATTATTTCCTATTTTAAATTATATCAATTAGACAATCAATCAGTAGTTATTCCATATTCGATAGCGATTCCATATTTGTTTGAGAGGTAATAATGGGTGCGTTTCTTTCAGAAAAAAATTTATTCTTTGAAACTAAAAATTATATTTTAGGGCTTAAAGGATGTTGTTTCAGATTTTTTTAAAATTATTTTGTTAGAAAAATTATTTTTTGTTTAATATATATAGATATGTACATTGATATTGGTATGTGGAGAGTATCATGTAGTATAAGTAGAGCATTTAAATGTTTTAATGTGAATAAGACTTTTAAATATGCTTCATGGTCAGGTCAGACTGGAAAAAAAATATATATGATAGACAGATTTAGGCTTAAAAATTAATTGTAGGTCAGACTCAGGTCTTTCAAAGTCTAACCTGACTTATTCTCATCCCTAATCGCTTGTAATTGACAAGCAAATTTGATTGGTTGGAATTTCCTAAATTTTTTTCTTTTTGGAATTCTCTGTTTCTATTCTTGTCGTTCTTCCACATTGTTAACTTGATAGTTTATTTTGCCAATTGCATATTACTAACTTATATTTTGTTCATCTTCAATTTTTTTGAATATCATATTTTAATTATTTTATAAAATTTCTCATCATGAGTAAATTATGTTTGTTTGCTTTCTTGTTTTAGTAAATTTGTAGCATTTTAGTGTGAGACAATAACAACTTATATCAACGTTTTTTCAATCTTTCACTGTCAACAAAAATTCCTCTATTATATATTTTTTGTGCACAATTGTATTTCAACAATGAAAGATAATGGCAAAAGTAAAAGAAACTTCGTATCCAAAATAATGAATTAGAAACAAAATTTACAACCAATATAAATTGGAAAACCTGATAAGTGAGTATAAATATTGTTTGACTTTTTAGTTAAAAATAAAATAAGTTAAAAGTAGACTGAGATACATTTGAGGAGTCGCGTGCATTTTGTTAAAACCGACTTCTTACCATATAGTAGTACTATAAGAATGAGAGGTTTTATGGTTATAATTAATGTGTACTTTTAAGATCTCAGATGTCCTCTTTATATATTAAGTCTTTTAAGAGTTTCTAGAAGGTTTTCATTATGATCACCAGAGGATAAATATGTGATATTTAGATCACTCTATGATGTAGGACGCTTGTTCTTTTGATCAGAAAATGGCAAGTATCATTTTGTAGTTGTAATCACGATATGATTGTCATCAAATGCCTCATGTCAAAAGTACAAGTGAGTTACAATGTTTGTCATCACCAAATTTCCTCTTCGTCTATCTAGTGGTTACGATTAGAGGTGTAGGTGAATTATGGTGGACATCAACTTATGATTCTACTCTTGATGGTGACTTGTCATAGTTTTAGCAAGTTTCTATGATGTCATTTGATTGGATAAGGTTAGGTTGGTATGAGATCACCCATTCTTATGTTGGACTTGGAGTAGGATGCTCTAAATCCGGCTAAAAAATTAAATAATAATAATAATATTTTTTTTCTTTTAAAAATCAGAAATTTAAAATTTCTAATATATATAAAATAAGAAGAAAAAAAATTTACATATTAGAAATTTCTAAAAACAAAATTTTCGGTATGAAAAAAAAAATTTGTTTACCAAACATTTTAATGTTTTTTTTTTTTGAAATTTATGATATGTAAAACAAATTTCAAAATAAAAATTTTAAAAACTAAAAATTTCTTAAATGTAAAAAAGCAAGATCTTTTTTTTTAATATATCGGAAATTTCAAAAATATAAAAAAAAATTGAGAAATTTTTTTATATATTAGAAATTTCAAAAACAAAGTTTCCTCTATGTAGATAAGCATAGAAGTGGGGAACAAAAAATAGGCTGATTTTATTTAAATTTTTTGTATTTTGTAGAAGATAATTTTTTTAGAAGTTGATATAAAAATTGATAAAAGGAGGGGTAAGAGTTAAAATGTGGAGTATGAAATCCAATTCTCTCACATCGAACTAGCCCTTCTTATTAGTAGATTGAAAAATCATGAAAGCCCAAGTTGTAGAGGTTGTGCAGGCTAGGCCAGTTGGTAGGCCTGGTACACAAGGGTATTAGAGTTTTGTACCAGGCACCCCCCCAATTTGACCTGCCACCCCCCCCACTATTTTTTAAAGACTAAAATACCCTTTTGTAAAACAGTATAATATTATTTTAAAAATTATCATTCAGATTTCACACCCCACCACCTTCGAAAATTTACAAAACAAAATGTTGGATTCGAAACTTTAAATTTTCGAAATGAATTTTAGTAAGTTACTCGAAAATTTTGCTATTTTAAAACCTTCGAAATGCAGTTTATTTAAAAAAAGACAAAATTTCGAAACTTTGGATAAATGCCAAATTTTCGAAATAGACAGTATTCGAAACTTTGCTTGCATTTGAAAGTTTCGAAATAGAGTTATGCTTCGAACATTTGGTTTTTGATGAAACCTTCGAAATGTAGTTTCGAAACATTGGAATCTTCGAAATGCATTTTCTACTTCGGAAGTTTGCTTTTTCACCAAAGTTTCGAAATGCATTTTGTTCTTCGAAAGTTTCATTTTTCACAAACTTTCGAAATGTAAGAATCACTCGAACTTTTCATTTAGATAAAGTTTCGAAATGTGTTTTATTATTTTTTTAAATTCAATATTTATGTTATAAATTATTTTTAAATGTTTTTTAAATTAAATATTTAAAATATTATATTTAATTAAATTTGTTACTAATTTTGAAATTAGGTATGAGCAGAGTTGAAGTATCTGCTTCAAAAAATGTTATAGATACTACAGAAAAATGCACCACTGATCAGGTATTATTATAACTACTGATGAATCATCACCAATTAAATATTTCTTATAGTTATATAGTTAATTTTTATTTGAAACGTATTTTGCAGGTATTTTCTTCTCGAGAAGCTGTATTTGAATGGGCAAAAGCGATTGGAAGACAAAATGGAATTTTAATTGTTACCATTCGATCAGATAAAGCAAACGGAATTAGGGGAAGAAAAGACAAATTGATTTTGGGATGCGAAAGAGGTGGAAGATATAAATCAGAATCAAAAAAATCAGTAACTTGCTCTCATAAGGAAAACTGTCCATTTACTCTCAGATGTGTACCATTAAGTGGCGGTGAAGGATGGAAAATTAGTGTTCGTTGTGGGACACACAATCATGAATTACTTGATACTGTAACCGGTCATTCCTATTTGGGGCGTTTAAACGAAGAAGAGAGGAAATTTGTCAATGATATGACAAAGTATAAGCTTGCACCCAGATTCATTCTAAATGCTTTGAAAGTGAGAAATGAAACCAATGTCACTATTCCCAGTCAAATATATAAAGCAAGGAGTACTTATCGATCATCATTGAGAGGTCCGTACACAGAAATGCAGCATCTGTTGAAGTTAATACAACAAGAAAATTATGTGCATTGGACAAGAAGACGGGAAAATTCTGATATTTTGAGAGATATTTTTTGGACGCATCCTGACTGTATAAAGTTGTTAAACACATTTCATTTTGTTTTGATATGTGATAGCACATACAAAACAAACAGATATCGGTTGCCATTACTTGAAATAGTCGGTGTCACTTCTACTAGTTTGACATTTTCAGTTGGGTTTGCTTATTTGGAAAAAGAGCGACAAGATAACTTCATCTGGGCATTTGAGAAGGTACGAATGTTGTTCAAATCTGAGTCTTTGATTTCTAAAGTTATTGTGACTGATAGAGATCTTGCCATGATGAATGCGATTAGTGTTGTGTTTCCTACTTCAATACATTTGCTATGTCGTTTTCATATTGAAAAAAATGTTGGGGCAAGATGCAAACAATATGTCAAAAAGGATAGACAAGAAGAAGTAATGGATTTATGGAAAAAGATTGTCTATTCGACTAGTGTGGAAGAGTATGATCATCATTTGCAACAATTTGAGATATTGTGTGCCGATATTATTCTTTTTGTTGATTATGTGAAAGATTCATGGTTAACACCTTACAAAGAAAGGTTTGTCAACGTTTGGACCAATAGAGTGATGCATTTGGGGAACACAACATCTAACAGGTATTTTTAAAATATGAATTGTGTTGTTTTAGCAAACATGATTTACTAGTTTATGTGATTTGTTTTAATTTGTGTTATTTAATTTATTTGTAGAGTTGAGTCTGCTCATTGGAGATTGAAAAACATGCTTCAAACTAGTTTTGGTGATTTGTGTAAAAGCTGGGATGCAGTGAATATGATGTTGAAGAACCAAATATGTATCATTCAGTCTTCTTTTCAGAAAACCATCAAGGATGTTGAGCACGGGTATAATTCACAATTTTTTCAAAATCTACATCACTGTGTATCAAGAAAGTGTATGAAATTAATTGATAACCAGTTGGAAAGGGTGAAGATTGTAGGCACTAACAAAACAGAATGTGGTTGTTCAATTAGAACAACTCATGGATTACCATGTGCTTGTGAGTTGGCTAAGTTGCAGATAAATGGTAATGCTATCCCTTTAGATAGCATTCATGATTTTTGGAAACAGTTAAGCATTGCACATGAATTAGAGGATGAAGAATCTTTATCAGATTATGACTTTTCTGAAGAGTTGGAAGCAATGAAAGCGTACATGAAGACACACGATATTATAAGTCAAAGGATATTCAAGGCAAAGGTGCGTGAAGTTGTATTTCCACATACCACATCAATACTTGCACCACCAGAGAAAGTGAGAACCAAAGGAGCTGGTAAAAAGAAAAAAGAATTTGATACTCCTCGTGATCCTTCATATTGGGAGTATGTTGATGCCTCTCAAGAATCTGCAAAGGCAAGGCAACCATCTCAATCATCTCAACGTTCTGCAAGGCAACAATCTCAATCATCTCAACATTCTTTTAAGACACAATTTCCTACTTATATACGTCCGTATATTGAGGACATAGTAGATGTTGTGGCTGATGGAAATTGTGGGTTTCGTGCAATTGCAGCATTGCTAGGTTGGACCGAAGAATCTTGGGCTTTAGTTCGATCACAATTGGATAAAGAGATTGGTCTACATAAAGATGTTTATTCTAATGTTTTTGATGACAATGTTGAATCAGTGCGGAACTCATTGAAAATATCAAAATTGGGTGCTCAAGGAAAAGATAAGTGGATGTCTTTACCAGACTTGGGTTACGTGATAGCAACACTATATAATGTCATATTGGTGTCGTTGTCTCGTAATCTGAATATGACATTTTTCCCGCTAAACAAATCACCATCGAAAGAGACCTTTGGGCAGTCTTTACTAGCAATTGGATTTGTTAACGAGAATCATTGGGTACAGGTAAAATTAATGCTTAATGTTGTTTATTAAATTAATG
>NC_021165.2:67381702-67388538 GCF_000331145.2 Cicer arietinum | reverse complement strand
GCGTATGCGTTTTATCGGCGAAAATTGTGCTGCCAACTAAGTGCAATAGATACGCTCTAGCCGCACACTCAAACTGATTAGTTTGAATGAGACGACTATATAAGTCACGCAGCCACTGCAATCTATATTGGGCACATTTATTAAAATTAATTTCAGCTAGAGATTCCTCCCAAGTTGCACCTAAGTACTCATGTGCAGCTCTAGCAGCATTATTAGTACTCATATTCACAGGTGCATCAAAAAATTTACCATTCGGTGATATGTGAAGGAGAGTAGCTACGTCGTCTAAAGTAATGGTCATCTCTCCAAATGGCAAATGAAATGAGCTGGTCTCCCTGTGCCATCTTTCAATAAATGCCGAGACGAGACCAGCATCAACCATAGTGAGGTAGGCCGAAGAAAGAGGTAGCAGCCCAGATTCCCGAATCCAACGCTCTACAGGATGTGGCACAGGAACTTCAGAAAACTTCTTCAACTTCAATCCATGAGTAATGACTTTTAACGGTCCACGATCCTGCGAGTAATTACAAAGTAATTAATTAATTAAATAACATTAAACAAATAATTGAATAAATAAATTTAAATAAACAATTAATTAAATAAATAATTCAATAAATATATTTAAATAAACAATTACTTAAATCAACTTAAACAACTAATTGAATAAATAAATTTAAACAAACAACAAATTAAATAAACTTAATTAAATAACCTTAAACAAATATTTGAATAAAATAAATTTAAATCAACTTAAACAAATATTTGAATAAATAAATTTAAATAAATTTAACTAAACAATTAATTATATATAAATTTAACTAAACAATTAATTAAATAAACTTAATTTAATATTTAAATATATAAATTTAAATAAACAATTAAATATATAATTGAATAAATATATTTCAATAAACACTTGAATTAAATAGACTTAAAATGCCTCAAATTGAAATATACCTCTCCTTCCCATAGTCGCCGAGCCACGTGGTGCTCATACTGTGTCAACACATGTCTCAACGTAGGTCCTCCGGGGAATCCAGCATCATCAGCATGTTCCATCTGAGGCTCAGGGACATCCTCCTCCAACTGAGGCTCAGGGACATGGTCCTCCATCTGAGGCTCAGTGACATCCTCCTCCATCTGAGGCTCAGGGACATCCTCCTCCAACTGAGGCTCAGGGACATGGTCCTCCATCTGAGGCTCAGTGACATCCTCCTCCATCTGAGGCTCAGGGACATCATCATGGATGTCTTGTCTTCGACGACGATGCCTAATTTGACGATTTGCTTCGTTTCGTCGTCTATTTGATGCTGTTGGTGGAATTCTCTCAACACCATCACCACCTCTATCACCACCTACAATATTGCGAATAATTTGGCCGAAAGCACCTCTCATCCTAGGCACTGCAACATATAAATATATAAATATTAAAAAAAATTATAAACAATAAAAAATCAATGTAACAATATATAAATAATATATTAATAATATATAAATAATATTAACAAATTCGTTTCAAAAAATTTAAAATAATACATAAACGCCCGTTTCGAACATTTCCCAGTTCAAACCTTCGAAACTGGGTTTCGAACATTTCCCAGATTCAAACTTTCGAAACTGGGTTTCGAACATTTCCCAGATCCAAACTTTCGAACAAGCGTTTCGAAACTTTCCCAGAACTTTCGAAAGTTTCACCTGGCATTGCATTTCGAAGATTTCAATTCAAGAAACTTTCGAAAGTTTCTCGTTTCGAAGATTTCCAAAAGTTCGAGGATTGCATTTCGAAGGTTTTATATTCAAGGAAACTTTCGAAACTTCTGGAATTGAATCATACAAATGCATTTCAAAATTTTCAAAAACTGCAAATATTCGAATGGGAACTTACTTTTGCGTTTCGAATGTTTGAGATCTTCGAAGGTAAGGTTGATTCTGAATCGAATGTTTGAAATGTTCGAATGATTTGGTGAAAAGTGTGAGTAAAATTCTTTTTTGGTTTTTATATATGTGATAGAGGGTAAAATTGTCTTTTACGCATCACTGGGGGGTGGCAGGTCAAAGTGGGGGGGGTGCCTGGTATAAAACTCCCATTATTATTCACTTATCTGTGGGCGTATATCGTGTTTGCCAAGACAAATAGAGAACCAAACCAACGTGCACCTTTGTTGACCCCAAAAACGCTTTTCTAAAAAACAAGGCGACGTCGTTTCATGCCTAACCAAACAAAGCTTTAAACCACTTGATGTTATTTATCTCCTTTTGTTCTACAAAAATCATCATCATTGTATTCTGTTTTTATCATCAGATCTATTCCGTTTCACTGATTTTTCCATTTTAAATATAAAATATTTCTTGATTTGTAGTTCATTTCGACATTATTGATACTGTTTCTCATAACCTCTGTTTCCTCGAAGCATGATTTTTTCAAGAATTGGGCGTTCCCTATCGCGCTCTTCTCGCGTTAGAGTAAGCTTTCTTTTCTTTTTCTCTTCAATTCATTTCGCTATTCCACAGAAGATTCTAACTTTGGTGATTCTTTTTTATTGGGTCATAGAATTTGTTGCAAGGTGATGCAAGATTGGGAACACTTTCTGGAATTCCGCGAACAAATGTTTATTCAGATGGAGTGGAAGGGGGATTAGGGTTTTTCAGGGGTTACTTATCTTCTGCTACAGCTCTCAATAATGGCTTCGTTTCTAATTCGCCTTATTTTAAATCTGTTGTTGCAAACCCTAGGTTTCTTCGCTTGTTTTCTAGTGAATCCCCAAAGAAGAAGAGTAAGTTAGGGTTTCATTTTGGAATGGCTTTTATTGCTTTTAACTATGCTTCCCCCTTTTGTTGTGCTTCAATTAGCGTTCTGATTAGTATTTCTCGTTTTTTTTTTGGCAGATTATGAAAAGTTTTATCCTAAGGAAAAGAAAGAAGTTCCAAAGAACGATAAAAAGAATGAGTCTGAAGGTAATCAAATAAAATATTGGTTGTACTTTATTATTTTACTGTGAAATGGGAAACTGTCACTGCAAATTATTTGAGAGTTGTGGCCATAGTTGATTGATGAGTAATGTGTTACGCATGGATGATATTTTTTCTATAATTTTATACGCAAATTTTTTTCATTTTAGAACTTGAGGATTCTGCGAGATGATTTAGTTTACTTGTCTTTTGTTTGTCTATACCTTTTTTAGAGTTGATAAATGTGAACTTCCTTTATGGTGGGATAATTGAGAATCAAGTAGGATTCTCCTTGCCCCTGTTACTGTTGGGTTTAAACTTAAATTTCAACTTAACTCTAGATGGACGACTTTGGGTTCTGAAGAACATCTTCGAATCCTAAACCATATTCTCTCTCACACTCATACTTTTTTTGGTCTGTACCAATTTAAACGGTGTTCCACCTCCAACTTTTTTAACACTTGAATTTGTGCTTTGGTTTCAGACGAGTCGAAGTCAAACACAGATGATCAAGGAGGTTTTCAAGAAGCTTTCATGAAACAATTTCAAAATTTTCTCACCCCATTATTGGTGATGGGGCTATTTCTTTCATCCTTTTCTTTTGGTTCTCGTGAGCAGCAGCAGGTAAGCATAAGTTCCAACATGTTACGAGATCCAGTTTTAATTTTATTTTTACTTATGTGAGTGAAGTTGGATTGATTTGAGAACTTGAGATCTATGAATATAAGTATTCCATATGATGGGTTGGTTTCAGATACAAAGGAAACTAATCTTATGGTGCTTGACATTATGGGGCTTCATTCTTTGGGTGAATCAGGAAAAATGGAATTATAAAAGGATTATGAGAAATTAGATTTGTGTTTTATATTATGTTAAATTTATATTACTACATTTGCTGAGATCTTCTTCTGGGTACTCCTTTGGGTGGCTCTGTATGACTTTTATTTGAAGTTCCATCAATGGATAAGTTTTAACTTGATGTTAGTATGTTACTCAGCTAACTTTCGTTTGGCTAGAAGTTACTCCTTGACTGCAATCTTATGATTGAAAAGTGATTATCTGTGAGATGAGCTTTATGCTGCTGTGATTGACTGCTTTTATTGAAGGTCTATTAAACAAGACTACTATTAGAGTATTAGGATATATTTGAGTTTTTTATATTCCATTTTTTGCTAGCATCTAGTTGCAAGTCTCAAACTAGCTTGGTTTTGAACAATGCTCAACATTTCACTGTATCTTTTTTGTCCCGAGGGTGCCTTTGTATGATAGTTAGTATATTTAGTATTAGTATGTGATTATCACATGCCTGTTGGAAGAGAGGCGCCTCTTCATCTTTTTCTGGTTTTTGTAGTTTATTTTATTACTGTCATGTTGCTAATGTGGGACAGATTTGATTCTCTGCAGATTAGCTTTCAGGAGTTTAAAAATAAGCTTTTGGAACCAGGATTAGTAGACCATATTGTTGTCACAAACAAATCGGTTGCTAAAATATATGTAAGGACCTCCCCCAAGAATCAAACAGACAGTGAAGTACTCCAAGGAACCCTTCCTGCAAAAGGATCTGGTGGCCAATATAAGTATTTTTTCAACATTGGAAGTGTCGAGTCTTTTGAGGAGAAGTTAGAAGAAGCACAAGATGCTCTAGGCGTTGACCCTCACGATTTTGTACCTGTTACGTATTCATCTGAAATGGTTTGGTACCAGGAGTTGTTGAGATTTGCTCCAACTCTGTTGCTTTTGGGATCTCTCTTCTACATGGGAAGAAGAATGCAAGGTGGACTTGGTGTTGGTGGCGGCGCCGGTGGTAAGGGTGGTCGAGGAATATTCAACATAGGAAAAGCACATATTACTAAAGTAGACAAAAATGCCAAAAACAAGGTTGGTAGCTTACTTATTCTTCTGTTAGTAATGGTTGATATTTTGTATATTTGTTTTTTAACAGCATGTTACCTAGTTGACCATTGCTTTTCCCATTCTCACTTTTTCTCTGTGGGAGTTGTGGTGGTGATAACTTCAATGATAATTTCAATTAAGAGACTATTTTTCTTATTTGAATTCATTTTGTTCAGGTCTATTTTAAAGATGTTGCTGGCTGTGATGAGGCAAAGCAAGAAATTATGGAGTTTGTGCACTTCCTCAAGAACCCTAAGAAATATGAAGAGCTTGGTGCCAAAATTCCAAAAGGTGCTCTCCTGGTTGGTTCCCCTGGCACAGGGAAAACCCTTTTAGCGAAGGCAACTGCAGGGGAATCTGGTGTGCCATTTCTTTCTATGTCTGGTTCTGATTTCATAGAAATGTTTGTTGGTGTTGGACCATCTAGAGTGAGGAACTTGTTTCAGGAAGCAAGGCAGTGTGCTCCCAGTATAGTATTTATTGATGAGATTGATGCTATTGGACGGGCAAGGGGTCGGGGAGGTTTCTCTGGTGGAAATGATGAGCGTGAAAGTACTTTAAATCAATTGTTGGTGGAGATGGATGGTTTTGGAACCACGGCTGGAGTTGTTGTGCTGGCAGGAACGAATAGACCTGATATATTAGACAAAGCCCTACTTAGGCCTGGGCGTTTTGACCGCCAGATAACTATTGATAAACCTGATATCAAAGGTCGTGAACAGATATTTCAGATTTACTTGAAAAAGATCAAACTTGACCACGAGCCTTCATATTATTCACAAAGGCTTGCAGCCCTTACTCCAGGATTTGCTGGGGCAGACATTGCTAATGTTTGTAATGAAGCTGCTTTGTTTGCTGCAAGGACTGATGAAACTCAAGTCACAATGGATCATTTTGAGGCAGCTATTGATAGGATCATTGGTGGTTTGGAGAAGAAAAACTTGGTGGGCCTTTAGTTTCCTCTTTTATTTTATACGAAAATTCACCTTTTTTAATGAAAAAACTAACATTTTCAGGGTGGTACTTGTTTAACCTGTTTAAAACAATCAAAATCAGATTTCTAATTATTTGAGAAGCTACTTTGACTTGAAAATGTTTGTGATATAATTACCTTTAAAAATAAGAAGTGCTTTTTTGTAATTGTAAATGAAATATTGCTTCTGTTTTACATAAAATCTCTATACATTAAGTCATCTTTTCAAAATTTTCCGTTTCTAATATGCATAAATATTATATCATACAATTGTAAATTATATGCTACACCAATTTACCTGAAATTATTCAGATCACTTGCATTACTTCTTTTGGCTACGGGTTAAAGTCTCTAAAATATTCCGGTTTCTTATATGTAGGTAATAAGTAAAGTGGAAAGGCGTACTGTTGCTTATCATGAAGCAGGCCATGCTGTTGTAGGTTGGTTCTTGGAACACACTGAGCCATTGTTGAAAGTAACTATTGTTCCTCGTGGAACAGCAGCTCTTGGGTTTGCCCAGTATCTTCCAAATGAGAACCTTCTCATGACAAAGGAGCATCTTTTTGATAGGACTTGCATGACCCTTGGTGGTCGGGCTGCCGAGGAGGTCGTTTCATCATTTCCCATTTTGTTTACTTACCTCTTTTCTTTAATTCGTTTCTTTAAAATTAATGTGATATTTCTATCGAAAGATTTCAATATGCGTCATAGTGCATTGCTTATTTAGTTTATAAAAAATCTCATCCATTGTTTTACCATTCACGTTGATCTTTCTATTGAAAGAATTCAATGTCGTAGTGCATTACATATTTGATATACTGGCATAGTAATACCTGCTCCTTGATGCCTCCCAATTTTGAAAGTCATGAGATGAGAATGATGCTTTTCGTCCCTTTATGGCAGATTCTCATTGGGACAATCACAACTGGAGCACAAAATGACTTGGAGAAAGTAACCAAGATGACGTATGACCAAGTAGCTGTCTACGGTTTCAGCGATAAAGTGGGCCTTCTCTCTTTCC
>NC_021165.2:67349225-67380599 GCF_000331145.2 Cicer arietinum | reverse complement strand
TTTCCCTCAAAGAGAGGACTCATATGGGATGGCCAAACCATACAGCAGCAAAACTGGTGCAATCATCGATACTGAAGTGCGAGAATGGGTGAACAAAGCCTATGAACACACCTTACAGCTTATAGAGAAACACAAGGAGCAAGTAGCTCAAATTGCAGAGTTGCTGCTCGAAAAAGAAGTACTTCACCAGGATGACTTGCGTCAAGTCTTGGGTGAGCGACCCTTCAAAAATGCTGAGCTCAGCAATTATGATAGATTTAAACTTGGGTTTCAAGAGGACGACAAGGAGGGTGGTGGGTCTTCTTCACCTCTAGATCCTGAAGTTGTTCCAACATAGTTGAGTAAGTTTAAGTTGTTACTTATGTACATGAAAAATTGATAATCTTATTTCGTCATCATGCTGACAAAACTTGTAAGTTAACTGCAAAATAAAAAAAATAGTTGTTTCTGATTTTTCTTAAATACATGTTTTAGACAAGCCAATCCAAGTCTATTTTTCATACTGCTAATGGTCTGTGAAGTTTCTTCGATGTGATGTTTACTTTTCTCTACAAGATTAACAGCTTATGGATGACTTGCTTTCAACTGGATTTAAGAAGTGCAGAAAGAATCTATGTCAAAAGAATGTTTTTATCACCCCCATGTTCTCTTTGGACAGTAGACTTAATAACTACGGGTGTCTAACTAAGGTCTTCTTAATTGATTAACTATCTCTTTTTAGTAGATTAAAGGAGGACTTAGTCTTCTGGAAATAGTTCTTGATCGGTCATAATCGATCAATAAAAAATACCCGACTCCCTCTTGCTCTTTGCTCAATTAACTTTCACTTTATTATTTAACTACGGCACCTGTGCAATTCACAGGTGAATTGTTGAAGATAATGATGTGTCCCTTTCAATTCAATGCATAGGAAAAATAACATGTGCAAGTTCACTGGTTGATTGATAGAAATGGAACTAAGTGGTATGTCAATCCATATGAATCGAACTTGATTATGCATTTTATTGTATCTCAGTTTACAATATTTGAATATGAATCGGCATTTATTGTATTCATATGCTTTTAAAAAGTGATGTTTTCATAATTTGTCTTAGCCCAAATTTTGTGCATTATTCCGAACTGCATAACTTCAATCTTGAAGTTTGATCTCATCCCAAATTTTGCACAATATAGTTTTAGTAATTGAAGATCAACACAGTGATCAAAATTTGTTAATACCAATATAAAATCCCACTCACAACTATACCCCATTATCAGCAGCATAAACAGAAAATGGAAAACATGGTTTTAAGACATCTTGTGTGCCCTTAGGATCATATACCATCATTCCTATTTACCATTTAATATTGTTTAAATTAAAGAAAAAACAATATGTTAAATGCCTAATGTGTGTAGTGAAACTAATTGAGTCAACAGATTGTGGGTAAGTAGAAGTGTTAGCACTAAAGATTGTCATTTAGAGATCTAAACTTGTTTATCTTAGTATTGTCTTGATGTAATATATCTTAGAAAATACAAAGAAAACCTCATTTTTGTCGGAACTACTTGAAGCAATACCAAAGGTTCAGGGACATGATGGTCAAGAAATGACACTTCCTACTTATTTGTTTTCAAACAGGCAAAGCCAAAGTTAGAAAGTAATTATTATGTTATTGTTTTTTTTACGTTCACTCATGTTTGAATTCAGATTCTACAATTGTGGTATTTTCAACTATTATATCAGCTCATGATGAAGAACATAAGTACTAATAAGTAATTCAACTTAAAATATCTGAAACAAAGGGGCTAACGTGCATAAAACCTCAAAGCAAAAAGTAATTATCAAAGGAAAATGAAAACCAAATATAATAACAAAAACCAAATACTCTAAACACTAGCTACAAATCATCTTCCTAAATCCTAATCAATTTGCCATGCCAATTTGCCAAATGTGAAAGTAATATGAAAGGATTTTTCAACTCTCAATGTGGTCTAGTTAAATATATAAAAAATAAAATAAAAACTTTCAACGTGGCTGAGTAAAAAAAAAAAAAAAATCAGCATGGTCACCTAGACCCATACCACGAGAAATAATTAAGTATTAAAAAATGGTGATATAGTAGTTGTAGTTAATTTTAATTTTTTGTGAGGAGGTAGTTGTAGCTAATGTGATAATCATGGTTATTATAAAATAAAATAAAGTGTTACAATCATGCTTATTATAAAATAAAATAAAGTGTGACAATCATGCGTTTCTCACATGCAGTAGACAAGTAGTATTAATTGTCTTTTACTTCAATATTGAATTTGATGAGGATCATGTTTTTTAAATCTAAATTTGATTCCAAATCTGGTGGAAAAAATCGAGGGTGTTGATTAAGCTGATTTTTAAATAAGATCGATAAACATGAAGTTTAAATCAACTTTGAAGTTTATGAATAAATTATCCCCAACCCCGTACACTTATTACTTATTAATTATAAGAAATTTAAAATTCTAAAATAAAATTTTGTAGTACATATAACTGATTTTAATTAATTATGTTTTTCAAAAATAATTTAGAGTTTATCTTAATCAAATAATTTTATATTTGTAATAAAAAAATTAATATAATGAGGAGTGCCAAGCACCGAAAGCTCATCAGACTCGACTATAATATTATAATATTTAGTTTTGTCATGTGTCATGTGATTAAATTAATTTAAATAATTAGATAAAATAATCATATAAATTAGCTCAATTGTGACAATAACTCCTTCATCCATAAGAGATATCTGAAGATATATAAAAAATAATAAGTTAGAAGATTGAGAATATTTGAACAGAGTCAAGTTGACTAGAAGGTATTCAGTGAACTTGTGATTATAATGGTTATAGCTTGGAGAGGCTAAAGAAAAATACTCAAAGGTTGAAATAGTGGATTAAATCATCAATTATACCGAAATAAAATCACTCTCTAAAGAGATGACTAGATATAACAACAATTGTTGTAGTTAAAATATCTCTAAAAGGAAACTTTTTACGTGTTTTGAATCACTATCCTCTCTGAGAGGATGAGAGTCCAATGATAGAAATTTAAGCCTTTAAATTTGAGCTGAATAAATGAAAGAAAAAGTATAGAGAATAACACACACAACTTTTATATTGGTTCACCAAATGAAGGATACGCACAGTTCTCACACACTTGTGAGTTTTTTTACTAATGATCAAACTGATTAACCTCTCATAGAGGTTGATCACACTTTGTGTATGCTTTTGCCTCACCAAGTTTACAACTTTGTTTCTTACAAGTTCCAACTATTTTCAAGTGTAACTTCACGTAGAAATTACAAAGTGATATGAATATGATGCTTCTCTTTACTTAACACTTTCTAAAAAGATATTTCAAAGATCTAGTGTAAGACTATAGAAAGTATAAAGAGAGGACATAAATTGCTCTTGATAGCTTTAAGAATCTTGCTCTTTTTATGCAATGTTGTTGTGTGTTTGATGATGAAGAGCTCCTTGTCTTTTATAGAGATCTTGTGATGCTCTTTCCAAGTGTCAAATATTTTATGATCGTTGGGGACTTAATCAAAAAGTCCAAGGTCATTCATCATAATTACAGAATTGCCATACAGATGTCCTTGGACTGATTTAGTCCATCATCGTACAGGAGGTTTAAACCTCCTAGGAACTTGGATGTGAGCTATCCTTTTCTTTTTCCATTCTTCAAGACATGTAAAACTATATCTTTGTCTTGTCAGCTACTGTTTTTTTGTAAGTTGATGTTGGGTCATTTTCAACATATGAGAGTGATGTTGGGTCGCTTTCAATATATGAGGATGATGTTCACTGTAGATACATCTTCTAACCTCGTACAGTCCGTCCTCTAACTTCTTTGTTTAAATTGCTTTATTTATTCATTCTTTGATACTAAGTTGTCTTCTCTTTATGAATAAAAAAAATTATTTTAGTAAGGATGAATATTTTGCAACTTTGAAGGTTCATACTCTTGTATGCCTATCTTTCAGATTTGAAAACTTGAATCAAATTTTTTCTCATTTTTATCTTAATGATGAATAACCTGTTTTCTTATAAGAAATCACTCAAAAGTACAAATTAGTCATTAACCACAATCATAATCTTTTAAATAATTTTGTTATCATTAAAACTATTTGAGAGAGATTTTGTCTCAACCACAATTTGTTCTGAACTAATATAAAAATTCTTGTGTTTTTTTTCTCTCTCTATTACTCTAATATATAAGTTCTTTATGATTCAAATTTATTTTTCTACACCTGATTTATAATCGTATTTGAATGGTTTGATAAAGAACATATTTTTTAGTTAAGCGATCAATGTATTTTTTAGAAATAACGAAACACAATTCAAACCTCCTTCTTGTGTTTTCTAACACATTTTAATTTTGTCGTTTGAGGTGCAATGTTTTGTTATTTGTCTTGATGCGGCTTGATATTGTCTCCTTTGGCAGTGTTGGTTTTGTGCAGATCGACGTATTTGCTTTGATCCATTATATATCTAGTCAATGACTTGATCACCAACATTAAAGATATGTAGTTATAAGTGTTCCGACCTCTTTAATTTTATTACATTTAACATTTTGCTAGTTTATGCCATTGACTTAAGCACTATAAGTTTGTTCTCTAATTTATCATTTGTTCAATTTTAATAATATTGAATTTGTGTTGTTTTCAATGTATTATAACTATTTAAATTAATAAACATCATTTTTAATAAAAAAAAAATGGTCTGAATCATCATATAATATATATATATATATATATATATATGAAGAGATCTGTCAAAATAAATATTTATTTATATGATAGAACTTAGGTCATGTAATATTTATTAAAAAAAAAATCTTTGTGAGTAACTTTACCTAAAATTACGGTGATTAAAATTAATTTTTAATTAATTAATTTTATATTATTAATTTATAATTAAAAATAAATTAAATGTAAAATTACTTATATTTGAAATCATTTAATAAAAATGAGTATAACAATATAGCTGAGTTTAACAACCATATTTCGAGATTAAAAAAATAATACAAATCTTAACTTCAACTAAAATTTATTTTAAAAGGAAAACAATTGCAATCGAGAACACCTAAATAAATAATTTTATTAAACAGAAAAAATAATTTTATTCATAATTTGTGAATAGTACATCAATGTGATTATGGATTGAGATATTTTTATTTATATTTTGATATTAAATCTAATGATAAACAAATTAAAAACACATTAACAATACACAAATTTTTTATAAGTTAATAAGAAATAATCAAACTAAAATTTTAATCATAACAATTAACCTAATTTATTCTACTTATGACTAATAGTCAAGAATAATGCAGGATCTACAATTTTTAAGCTCATCCATCTTTAAAAAAAAATATTTGTTGGTGTTTGTTCGTATCAACTATAGATGATATCTATTATGATAAATACAACTATATTTTGACAAATCATATATGAAGTTGAAAAAATGTTAAATTTAATGATAATTTTTATAAATCTCTTATTCAAAGTACATAAAATACAAAATGAGTTTTTTTTACCTATTTGAACAATGCATAAAGACAAAAAAAAATACATTGTAACGACGAACAAAACAATAATACACTCAAACAATAAAAACAAAAACAAAACATAAAAAAACTAAAATATGTGTGAAATATCACTTATTTAAATAAAAATAAATAAAATTAAAACAATAATTTTATACCAAAAAAAATACCCCAGCTACTCTTCTAACAGAAGAAGATAAAAACTAAATTTTTTTTTCTTTTACGATCCAACAAATCAAAATTAACCATGTAAGTTTAGAATAATATTTTTTCTCAATCATGCATTAGACATAATCTATTGGACCAATGACTACTTGTTTATACTACTTCTAGTTCTTTATATAAGAAAATATTTGGTTTCAAATATATATAAAAAAAAAATCATAAGTTTCAAATTATATTAATTGATTAAATATTTTTTATATATTTATGTTTTTATTAAAAATGTAACTGATGTTCTTATTAATAAGTCCGAAAGTATCTAATCTTAAAATTATTTTAAGAAAATATGCGAAAGCCAACACATTAAATGAATCTCCTTCCTTAGTCCCTGTAGATTTTGTTTTTTCTTTTAATACATAGAATTATAGAGAATATTATATATTATGTTACTTTTATTTTAATAATTTAATGAATGTACATTATTAATATAAAATAATTTTAAATTGACATTCAATAAAATTATTTATTTTATTATACCTTACTATAAAATAAACTAAATAAAATATTTTACATCAACATTATCTTATTTTCTTTTGTTTTTTAAATTAAAAAAAAAAGGTATTCCATGTATTTATTATTTATAAGTAAAATTGAGTTGATTAGACACATGGTTGTTTCCGAGTCAGAAAGAGACGGCTTAACGAAACTTAAAAAAGTATTTTGTAATATTCTAGATGTTTTCAAGACTCAACCAATTGAAACGTCGTCGCTTTTGAGAGTTAAGAGTAGACAACGCTTCTTTTATTCCGTTCAAACGCTGTTCTATTTAAACTCTCATTCTCCATATATTCTCTACACTCTCCATTTTCCGTTAACTTCTATCTTTTTGTATTTCATTTCTGGATCTGCATCCATTGTAGTCCTTCAAATTTTGCAGAGTTAAAGTAGTGAGTGAAGTCACAATGGAAAACGGCCATAAGTTCCAGGAAGTTTCCAAGCCTAAATATGATTGTCTATTGTTTGGTAACCATTTTATAGTAATAAAACTTCTCAATTTTTCTTTCTTACGTGCTTCATTCTTCTAATTTTTTATTTTCTTTTTATTTTTTTATGATTATAGATGTTGATGATACCCTTTATCCTCTGAGTTCTGGAATATCAGCGAATACAGCAAAAAATATTGAAGGTACTCAATTTACCACATTTCTGGGATTGAATGTATGTCTTTATTCCCTATCCGTATAAATTTTTTATTCAGTTTTAGCCCTAACTTTTTATAAAAAACAAGGTTTTTATTTTTTATTTTTTTGGTGTAAAATGATGTCCACATATCATTTATCATTTTTAATAGTAACTAAAGTCAATAAAAAAGAATACTTTATAAACTTGTTGAATCCTAATTATTGTTTGGTAAATTGGTATTGAAGTCGAAGAATGAAATTACTTATTTAGTTAAGGTTGGTGTAATGTACAGAGTATATGCTTCAAAAGCTTGGAATGGAGGCTGCTACAGTTCCTGAATTGTGCTATTCATTATACAAGACTTATGGGACAACAATGGCTGGTCTTAGGGTACAATTTAATTAACCTTTCAATGAATTTTATGGAAGCACTTTTTTTTTATGCAAAGTAAGATGATTAATTAACTTGTCATTTTGTGTCTTGTCAGGCAATTGGCTATGACTTTAACTACAATGACTTCCATAGGTAATTTGTCATTGCATTTGTTTGACCTTTTATTTTTGGGTATTTGTCTATTCATTTTTGAAACCACTTAAAGTTGGCATCTAACATATTTTGTGTTGAACAGTTTTGTTCATGGGAGATTGCCATATAATTTACTGAAACCGGACCCCATTCTCAGGGGCATTTTGCTAAGTCTGCCTATTAGGAAAGTGGTAAGTTTCCGTGTTTTAGGAAAGCAATAAATGATTGAGAACAAGTCTCATCACAGAGTATGTATGTGTGATTTATATTAGTTATTTCACTTTTGCAGGTTTTTACCAATGCGGACACGGGGCATGCAATTAGGGTGCTTCAAAGGCTTGGACTGGAGGACTGTTTTGAAAGAATAATAAGCTTTGATACTCTGAATTCCGTTGACAATCCTCCTAATGACAAAGATGGCAGTGCAATTTTCGATTTCTGTAAGTACACACGCCAGCCTGATTCTGATATGGTGCTTCCAAAGACACCTGTTGTATGCAAACCCTTTGAAGATGCATTTGAAAAGGCTTTCAAGTTGGCTGACATTGACCCTCAAAGAACAGTAAGAGCGCATACATTTCCCTCTTTAATAGATTAACCCTTTGAAGAATGAATATGATTCCTTGTTAATAGTACCCCCTTTCAAGTCTTAAATTATAGGAGTACACACTTTTATTTGCAATCTTCCTTCAGTACCTTTGATAACTAATGACTTATATATTATAGTCCAAACTCCAAATACATTTTATTGTGACACATGATATTATTTATTTGCTTACTTTTTTTGTTACTCTTTTCAGTTGTTCTTTGATGACAGTCTCCGCAATTTACTGACAGCTAAACGTTTAGGCCTCCATACAGTTGCGGTAAGTGGTCCCTAATGGTTACTGATGAATGAATAAATATTTGTTGCATTTGGGTTGAACACATCTGTTTACATCAGAGTTAAAATAACTTGTACTATACGAAGTGGATTTAAATGTAATTCAAAAATTGATGCAGGTGGGTACATCTGTGCGTAGTACAGGTGTGGATCATGCATTAGCGAGTATCCATAATATCAGAGAGGCATTTCCAGAGCTATGGGAAGCCGATGAGAAGCATGAAGTTGTGAACTATAAGGTTGCAATTGAAACATCAGTAGAAGCATAGCTCAAAAGTTTACCTACTATGATTTGTTTGTGGTGTCTTTAGTATGTTGCCACCTATGTAATTGTTATTACTTATTACATTTGAAAATGAATCTTTTTATTCATAGTTCGATCTACGACACCTTGAAAACAATGCGATTTTGCACCCTATCTATCTCTTCTATTTATGTTAATAATGATTTAAACAATGCGATTTTGCACCCTATCTATCTCTTCTATTTATGATGTTAATAATGATTTCAAGGGCAGTTAATTAAATTTGTATCTCTTCTATTTATATTAAGTGCTGGACAAAAAATCCGGATGAGGTCCAACTCTAAAATTGGATCTAAATCTATTTTAAATTTGGTAAAAATAATATATTTATAATTCAGTTTATTTATGTTAATAATGATTTCAAGTGCAGTTAATTAAATCTGTATCTCTTCTATCCGGTTTATTTATTAATTGGTTTGATATCTATTTATGTTTTATATTATGATTTGGTTTTATTCATTTAACTTTCAAAAATTCTAAATCTCCAAAACTCTAAAACAATTATGATTTTGTCAGTCCATAAGTCCCAATATTTTGTTAATTTGGAGATATTTTTTCTTGAAAACTTTTTTAAATTTAATTTTTTCAAAAAAAATAAAAAAAAAAAAAACTGATTTTTTTCAGAAAAATTGTAAATCGATTTTTTTTCAAAAATTTAAAAAAATCGATATTTTTTTCTCGATTTTAAAAAATTGTAACTCCTTTTTGTCGGAAAATTTTAAGAAAAAAATTATTTCACAAAAAAAAAATTATCAAAATTTATTTAAAAAAAAAATCGAATTGTTTTATGGGTCTGTAGGCCCAACTAAGCCTACAAAATTTTAGGATTTTTTTAATTATGAAATCTTTTTACCCTCTAAAATGTGAGTTGGGACCAATAATTAGTGAACTTGTCAAATTGACAGTTCTACTTGTTACTAACAACCCATACTGTATGTTAATTAGTTAATAAATTAAGATATTTAATATTTATTGAAAAAAACTAAAATATGATAGACAAGATATTTTAAATATAATTTCTTAAATTACTGATTTTTAAAGGATGAATTTTTGTTAAAAAATTAATATGTTAAGTTGGAAATAATGTTGAGATTTATATATTGCTCAAAATTAATTTAATTATAAATATTTAAGACTAAAAATAATATATTAAATCCATTAGATATTTTAAATTTACTAAATCTTGTGGTGTCTATCTTGGTATTGGAAACAAACTTTCAAGTGTTTGTATTTTCTGCAGTTTTATTATAGTGCAGTAATTATTAAATTTGATCGACGAAACTTTCAAGTGTTTGTATTTTTTACGATTTTAGTAATAAGCAATTTATTGAACTAGTATTAAATCAAAATTGGTGGTATTAATGAAGTTAATAATAAATAATTTTAATCATAAGTTATTATTAGCAATTAAATATGTTCAATTTTAACCACAATAAAAAGCAATTGTATAGTTGATGTATATTTTTTTATTGAGCTTCAATTTGTAAAAGTAATCAATTTCTAAATATAAATAATCATTTTTTTAAGTAATCGGTTTTTAAACTATGAATAAATAATTTAAAAAAAAAATAAATATTAAAAATAATTAAATTTTAATCGATTTTAAGAAAAAATCAATTTTTAAAATTGAATTTTTTGAAATCGATTGCTTAATTAGAAACCGATTATTTAACCATAACCAATTTTAGAATTAGTTTTATAATCGATTTTAAACTATATACTAAATTTGATTATAAATCTAAATTTATATATTAGTTTTAAAATGAATATAATTTTATTTTAAAAAAAAACCAACCTTAGCCAGTCCTAGTTAATAATAATTTAGAGTACACTTAAGTTAAGCTCGTAATGCTTAAGTGCACTCTAAATCACTATCCCTAAGACTTCAATTCAGATTGTTTATTTGTTAAATGAGATAATTATAAACTTCCCAAGGCAATAATAACAATGTTATACTATAATTAAAACTAAATCATGTGAACTAAACTACACTGTATCACGTACATCAAAAAATACAACTGAAAAGTAATCTAACAATCATCAATTTATTTCTCAATGAATATTTCTTCCCAGTAAAACCTTTGAATTAAATGAGATAATTATAAACTTTCCAAGACAATGATCACAATTTTATACTATAATTAAAACTAAATCATGTCAACTAAAAAGATACAACTGAAAAGTAATCTAACAATCATCAATCTCTTAATGAATATTTTTTTCCAGTGAAAGCTTTGAATTGTGGAGGTTCTGTCTTCTCAGATGACTCTGGACTTCTCCTTTTCAAAGAAGCCTATTAACAAAAGTTTTAATAGATCATGTCAATAAACCATAGATTTAAAGTAATCAAATTTGTTGTTGCTAAAAAAGACAGCTGTAGATGTAACTCACCTTTGGCTGTGTTTGAATATTGGGGGGTGCCTTTGAATTTGACCCAAAAACAAGCTTTCCAGAAGTTCTATTGGAACTCATGGTTTTATTTTCAGTTGGTTGTTCCTTCAACAATGAAGAAGTTTTTTCAGCTGATTGTGTCGACGGTTTGCCATCCAAACGCCTTCCAGAACCATGAAATGGAGTGAACTGAGGAGTCTTACTCGCAGACTCTTCTTCAACTGAAATGCAAATAATATACTAGTCAAAATCTAATGAATTTTTCACAAAAATATTCTTGAAGCATATTCCAACAAACAATAAAAGAATCACAACCTTGTGGATTTTTCCCATCAGACAAAGGAGATGGCAAATGCTTCTCAGGTTCAATGTAATCAAGAGGTGGGGCAAAATCAACTTCACAGTCTGTTTCAATTATACTGATTGCAGTAGCAGGTTTAGTTTCAACCACATCAATGTAATATTTTTTGTTGTTATATGGAATCATTATAGTGTCACCCGTTGTTAAACATGAGTAACTCCTCAATGAAATTTCTAATCTGCAAATGATTAAAGGGGAAGAAACAAGATATTAATTGACACTATTATGATATTTAAGAAACACATAGCTTAGATATAATATTCAATTATTCATACATGGATTTTGGATCAGAAATATCCAAAAAATCTTTGGTGTGAGGCTGCAACTTTATAAACTCTCCTTTCACAAGACTTGTACTTTTCAGACACACAGTGTCTCCCTCATGTAGGAGCATATTTTCCATCATCTAATAATATATCACATGTTAGTGAATAAAAATTGTTACTCAATTAACTAAAAGGAAATAAATATGAACAAAGAAGGAAAGGAAAATAGATATACCCAATTTGGTAAGTATACAATCCCCTCATCAGAAGTGAATTCCAGGACTCCACAGTGAGTAGTTTTTTCAGCAGAAAGATTTTCCAGTTCAAATAACATTGGATATTCTATGTGCATACGTGCTGAAAGATTTTAACAGGATTAAAGTATTATTTAGCAGGAGGAGTAAAAACTTAAAATAAACAATTATTGAAACCAAACAAATATAAGCTTACCAAGGCGGTCTAGAGCAGAAGGAGGCATGATAACTGAAGGGAAAAATAATTTGCATTAGCTATCAAAATTTCACATTGTTTATTACCAAAGAATAATAAGATTATGTTAGTACACATACTTTTATCACCGTTTTCCAAATTTGGCTGCAAAAAATCAAAACTAAGAGTTAGTTTTTGAATTTTGAAGTTTTGGAGCTATGTATAACACTGTTATTTATCTTTAAATGGAAGCAAACTAGTAAAAAGTGTTTAATAAGATTGGACATACATACCCTTTGAAGAGAGGAGACAGGGCAACAACGATAAACTTGTTCAAAGATCGAGTTTCGTTCATTCCTCTGATGCCTAAGCAAATCAGTACTCCATTGTTCCTCAATCATATAATCTTCCCACTGATTCTCATTTAAATCCTTAGAAAAAATAAAAGACAATAAAGTTAATGAGACCGTTTCATTAATATTATCATTACCATAATAATAATAATAAAATCATAATAATCTCTGCAACAAAGAACAATTTTTACCAGGGCAGATATTATTAGGTTTCTATAATGTATCTAAGATGAGGAATAACACTCTTTATAAATACTATTTTTTTTATATAAATTTTTATAAAGCTCTGCCACACTTGGGTTTTTCCAATGGCAAAGATAAAAATTTTACAAGTAACATAATTAAAAAAAATATCCGGGAGAAAGAGCGTTCAACATTGTATTTTCTATTTACAAGATAACAACTCAGCATTAAAATATACTCTGAATCTATACTTTAAAATTAAATAAAAATCAACATACCATATTTGATGAGTCTATATGAAACTATAGATGATAACTGATTATCTGCATAACAAAAAAAGAAAAAAACAAATAAGCAAAAACACGATATTTTAAAACACAAGTTGATTTTTTTTAATAATAACAATAATCAAGTTTCAATGATAGAACAGAACTTTCTCCACAAAGAACCCAACGAAAACTTCCTTATCTTTTTTAAAGAAAAATAAATAAATAGTAACAGGGGTAAAACCCTCATAAAGAGTTTGACATGAACCTTTGAAGTATTGCAAAGTGAGAAAGTAAGTCCAAAGCTTTTTTGAAGAAAACTTGAGACTCAGAAAACTGTGGCTTGGAATTAAGGATGTTCCGAGTATTTATAAGTTACCTGTGACTGTGACGATTCAAAAAGGAAACGCAGTTCTGTTCATATAAACGGGCTTTATACCCAGGCCCAATATTCTATACCTTAAAAATCTCCTTTTTATTTTATTCTTAACTATATATTTAGTTGTTTTCAAAATATTTTATTTGAGTATCTTTTTTTAAAAAAAGATTTGAATAATTATATTGAGTATTAAAAAGATTTGAATAATTATATTGAGTATTAAAAAGATTTGATTAATTGTATAATTTATTCCATTATGCGCGTGGTTATATTAAGTTAGGCATGTATAATGATTAATGACAACTCAAGAGGTTAATTAAAAAGATTTGAATAATTATATCTTTATACCTTTATATACGCGGTAATTTTAACTTCAAGCTAAATCCCAACCCAAAAAAATAATTTGAAGTTAAAAAGATTTGAATAATAATATCATCTAAACCATTATTCTATATAATGATAACTGATAAGTTGATTATCTTCTAAAACTGTCAATTTCACATAAATTCATTAATTATTAATTTTATTTTACATTAAATTTGATAGTTATTAAAATTCAAAGTAAAGAAACTTTAAAGTAAAAAAGATTCTAAAATTTTGTAGATTAAGTAGAATATATAGATTCACTTTTTTAAATTGAAAACTTCATTGATTTTTTTTTCAAAATTTTTCAATAATTTTATTTTCTTTTTCGTTAAAATTTTTTATTTCAAGAAAATAATTTTTTAGTTTTTCTAATTTTTCAATAACATAAATAATTTTAAAATTTTCATTGAAAAAAATGTTTTTATACTTTTTTTAAAAAAAATAAATTTTAAATTATCCTTTAAAAAAATTATAAATTAACAATAAAATTTTATATACAAATAATTTGATAATCTATTTTTTCTAACAAATATGTCATTTTATATACAATAAAATTTCAATTTTACTCTTAATCATTCAACTTTATAACATATTATTATTATTTAAAATCTCTGTTTATTATTTCTAAAATTAAGAAAAACTGTTGTATATTTTTTATTCTATAAATACTTTCTTCTCCCCATATTTCTTAACAATTATCTTTTTTTTTTTTATTCTATAACTACTTTCTTCTCCCCATATTTCTTAACAATTATCTTCTTCCTGAATTTTAGAACATTTTTTAATTAATAGTCAATATGACAATATGTTGTATGGGGTAATAATGTAAACAACATTTGATTTAAAATATAAAAAGTCGTTAATTTGATGTATTATTTTGTCAAAACTTTAGGTTTAAAATAAATAAAAATGTCGTGAATAAAAATGATTATTTTTATAATATTTTAAATTATTTTAATATCTATACTTTTTTAAAAAGATAGTATAATTTATTTTTTTGTGAACTCAATAAATTTATCTTTTCCAATTCAATGTTTTTAATCCTTTCATATACCACTTTTTATGCTTTTTTTCTTCTTCTTTCTAATCTTGCAGTTTCCATGTGATGACAAACCAATTGACTAAACTATTTTCTAAAGATTCATATTTTATAGCATATTTTAGAAAAAGACTGATGAATTATGTATAGCATGTATAATATAATAATTTTTTATTTTAGAATTAAATAAAATTTTAGTTTCTATAAATTATTTAATTTTTATAAAAAAAACTTACACTTTTTAATCCTTACAATTTTTATAATTTATAATTTTAATTTTTACGTAAAAACTAAAATACAAAACAATTGTATATATAAGACTAAAATAATGACATTTTTTGTAAACAAATAATTAATTAAAAATTCAACAATTTTATTTTATAAAAATTAAAAATATTACTAATTTCTTACTTTATCCTCAACACCTTCGTTTTATCTTAAATTTTCTTTATATAAAAAGATATGATCCCGAAATATCGATTTGGCGCTAAAATTACAAGAATTTGTTTTATCAAAATAAAAATATAAGAAATTAAATTTAAATTGAAGAAAACTTTGAGAAACCCTAGGTTTGTAGTCGTTGAGAATATTGAGGACGGAGAGAATTTCGTTCCCGTATAAGAAAGCGGAGATAATAATTGAATTAGGGTTAAAGTTTTTAACTTCGAAATTTCAATGGCAAAACGTGAACTTTCCAGCACGTTGAAGAACTTGAAGGTATGGCAAAGAAACCGGCAATTTATTTTTTTTCGTCCTTAATATTTGAGATTGCTCTTATGGTTTTCCTAATTATTTTGATATATTAAGATGACGTGTTATAATACAAGCTAATATGGGTTTATAATGTTGTTGTTTTTAATCATAGTTCATGCAAAGGGCTTCTTTGATAGAAGAGAAAACCAATATAAAAGTTGAGGTCAAACATGGCACAAATTCTCCTACAACTAGAAAATGGTAAATAAATAAATAAAATAATAATTTCATTGCCTATGTGACAAGCCTATTTTCCTATTAAAATTTCCTATTTTCTATCTGACATAAGAGCGCTTATAGAAATAGTTCATGACATATATTTTCAGCTTATTTTCATAAACTGTTCAAGGTATGTTATGAAATTAACTTATAACTTATACGAAATGGTTTGACTTTATTTTATTTTTTATTATATAAATAATTTCTACATAAGTAGTTATATGATAATTGTTTATGCTATAAATGCATAAATATATACTAATGGTGAAGTATGTAATGCAAGAGTTCAATCTAGATGAGAAGATTGTGTTTTTGTTCTTACTCAATGGAGATAAGTTTTTTTATTTTTAAGTGGTGGCAATGCATTTTATGGTTACAAAATGTATATCAAAATTCTCCTTGCCTATTATAATTCTGCATAAAATTTATCTGTCTCCTACATTTTTATGCAGTGTGGTTTTAACAGAAGGTGATCCTCATCCAAGTGCACTTAAAGGTCGCATGTCATTTCAAAATTTTAATCCTTCTGTTGAAGTGAGTACATTCATAGATATGAGTTTCAAAGCTTTTTTCATCATTCCCTCATTTAATCTAGATCATGTTTTTTCTTCTTTTGATTCTGTTCTGAATCTCTAATGCCAAAAAGCCTTGCCTTTGTAGAAACTAAACCCCATAGAAGAAAATTTCAGCCAGGCAGCTGCGAAACCTGAAACTGCTATTTCTAGAAATGAAAGTGAAAATGCATCTTTTAGGTGGGTTCCTTTTACCTATACCTGCAGGTAGATATTTTATAATTTCCACACACCCCTTAAAAAAAACCAATGAAGTGTGAGAATATTGTTGATGGTTTTCATTTCAAATACACTTCATGGTTTTTGACTCAGATAACAGACAAGTGAAAACAAAATTTCGTTGGATTATTGCTCACTGAATTTAAATTTGATTACATTTGAATGGTTGCCAGAGAAAGTAGCACTTCAGTTGAAGGTCAAGGGTGTTCTAACTTGATCAAAGAAAATTACAAGGTTAGTGGCAGTGTTAAAAGGAAACAGAAGGAGATAATCTGTGAAACACAGTATCCTAGTAAATCACCCAAGAATGGTAAAGGTAATAGAAAATCATCCTCAAAACATTGTTTGGTCTCTGTCAAGAAACAGAGAGGAGGTGTGGTAGGTTGGAATGTTCTTAGAACAGCAAAGTGTCAAACTAAATAGGTCCAGTTCTTTGATTGTTAGTATAAATCAAGGTAGAGGGCTGGCTCTGTTTCAAGTTTCAACCCCTGGGAATTTTGGGTCTGTAATATTTTTTTCTTAGGTTCTATTAACCTTGAATTATTTTAAACTTATCAACTTTCATCATTTTTTATTTTTTGTATACTTAGCTTGAGAGTTTTGGCAGATGTAGATAGAATATTTTATGTTAATTAATTGTCTGTCAGGGTTCCATTGCTATGCATTGTTCATTGAGTCTTTTTATTTAAGTATGCAAATATAATTTTTTTGTTAATGTTTTCTAATTTTATTTATCAAGAATAAAATGTATTTTGGAAAACAACTGAAGCTTATCATTTAGAGGAAGAACCCCGACGCTGAATGCGTCAAGGAATCCCATGATGAATTTTGCTCAAAATTAAATTTTTAACTTTTTTAATATTTTTTAATTATATTTTTAATATTTTCTGTACTTTAAAAAATTATAATTAAATAATCCATTTCCAGAAAATTCCAATTTTTTGTGGGAAGTATTATTTAATTATTGAAAACGTCTCTGTAAAATTTCAAGAAAAAATTCCAAGTCTAGGTACCTCAACTCAAATTTATTTTCTAAATTTGATCAATATATTAAAAGGAAAAAAAAATTAAAATTATTTTAAGACATCCTAATTTGAGAAATCATACAATCTTCTTTCTTTCTAAACTCCCAACTAATTTTTTTTTTTCATTAAAAATATGAAATTGAGGAAGTATGTGTTGTTAAGGAAACTTTCATTGCTGGTGTGTGTATATATATATATATATATATATATATATATACACACATTTTTTTTGTGATAATGTAAATAAGTAAATGAGAGTTTACATGGAGCAAAATAAAGTTCCTTCCTAATTTTCTTTGCACAATGATATGTGTCTATAAACTAAATGTTTTCTCTTCGAGTTAAATTGGCAGCTCAGTATTACTGTATTACTATATTTTTAGGCGCGTGTTTGGTATCACCGTAGTTTTACTAAAATCCCAGTAAATCAGTGATTTTTAAAAAGCTCAATGTGATTCTGTCTGTGTTACTAAAAAATACAGTTATAGTAGATTAATCATTAGAATATGATGGTCATGGTCATCAATTCTTGAATTGACGTATGTTTCTGGAGATTTTGGAAGGAGATAGGCATGCCCTTGTGTAAGATTAAGTGTGAAATTCTCCAACCAATATGCATTGGGAAAACTATAAATATTTCACAACTGTCACACACTCATTCAACTAATCACTGTATGATAATTTATTTAAACTTTTGGACAACTTAAAGAAAACTAATGACTAATTGTACGACAATTATGATCGAATGTCTAGTTTCATTCATTTCATCTTCAGTCTGACTAATATGTGAGGAAAGTTGTATTCACACTTTACAGCCAACTAATGACTAATACACCAACAAACTAATCTGTTCTGTTCTATAGCTTTCAAAAATGTGTCATATGACACACTTGTTTTAGAAGCTTTTTGGAAAAAATATGGCCTTTGTTTCAGTTTTTTTTTTTTTCTCTAAAAAATGATTTTCATTGTATTCCGCCCTTTTATAACTTTTTTTAAAAGGGATTTTAAAAATAAAGTTTCAAATGAAAAATTAGTTTTAGTAGTTTATCATAAAATATTATTTTACATATTTTATTTATTTTGTACAATTTAAAAAAAAAATGAAATTTCAAAATTTATTAACATAAGAAACTATTTGAAAAAGTATCATAAATAATAGATACTTTTATTTAAAAAAATAATTTTTATTATGTTAAAATATCTAATAATGAATATCTACATTATTGAATATCAAAATTTTTTGTTTTTAATCCATAACATGAGTATGAAATGACTTCTATTATTTTTAAGTAGATCATAAAAGTTATTTTTAAAAATATAAAACTATTTTTTTTAAAATCTGTGACAAACAAGATCGTGTAGTAAAATTTTAGAAAATTGATAAATAGAGTGTAATTTTCCTACAATGTCAGTCCAAAAAGTTTTATACAATAAAAAAATTATAATCAATTATGTGAGTGATTTTATAAGTAATTATGATAAAAATTAAATATTATTAATTATTTAATAGTTGTTATAAATTAGAATTTGAATGATCTCAATCCAAACTTCACTCAAATTATGTCAATCATTTTTATGTTTTTAGTTTAATTTAATTTTTCAATTTTTTATTGGATTCGAAGTTTATATCATATGATTCATGTATATAAAATTTTGCACAAATCTAAAATCATTTGATATATTAATGAGATATATCAAAATTAATTTTTATTGAATAGAATTAATTTTCGTGAGTTTAAATAATATATTAAATAATTTTCAATTTATATAAATTAAACAATTAAAAAAAATAGATATAATTGATAGTGATTGAGAGAAATTTGAATTGAAACTTAAAAACTATAAATTATAAATTCATGAACAAGTGTTAGTAAATAGAGCTTATAATTTCTTTTTCCGGAACCAAATAAAGCCATGAGTGAGTATTGAAGAAGCAACATAGTCGTGTTGACTTATCTCAAGTTTGATACTAGTACATACATATCTCTATCTGAGAACGTGCACCTATAAATAAATAATTAGATATCGTTATCCAATCAGTGATTTGAGGAGAATTCGTGTCTTCTACTAAGTTTGACTCTTCTAGATTTTTAACCAGGACCAGATGTACCTCATACTTCGACTGCCAATAAACTTCTCTCAATAATAGAGTATCAAATTTGAATAATAATTTATAAATATAAATATTTTAAATAAATTTTTACGTAAAATTAATTTTGAATTAGTTTTTTAGAAAAAAATTTGATAAAAAAGTTTTGATTTTTTTCTAAGAAAAAATAAATATAAATAAAATTTCCAAAAAAAGTTTATTTTTGATTATTTTTCTGAACAAAATTTGAATTTCACTTAATAAAATTTTTTGGAAAAAAATAAATGTACAAAAGTTTCTGTTAATTTTTTTTATTAAAAATTCGATTATTTTTTTAAAAAAATAATTCTAAAAATTTTCAAAAAATTTGATTTTTTTCCAAAACATTATTAAAAATAATGATTTTTTTTTTAAAAAAATTCTCTAGAAAAAACAAATTAAAATTAAAAAAAACTTAAAATAATTTTTGATTCTTAATTTAAGTTTAATTAACTGAATTGTTTTGAATATATAGTCCAATTCATAAACTATTTAATTGATTTATATTTTTTTTAATACTGTCCATTTCAATTTATCAATATAATTTAATTAATATATTATTTTATACAACCCTCATTAGATCCTTTCAACTATCTTCAAATTAAATAGTCCATCACAGTTCCTGATAACAATAATCTAACACCAAAATAAAAGTTTGAACCATATTCTAGTTATACATGCAGAAAGAAAGAAAAGAACATAACATTGCAAATGCCTATACTATCTACTGCCAATGCATCAACTGATACAAACTTGTACATATAATACATAAGTAAGAATATATTCAATCTTTAAATTCAATTTAAAATACACTATGAAGATTTAAACCCTCTTAAACCCAATACTAATATACCCTTACTGAGTACTACTTTACAGTATACAGTTCAGAAACAAACTAGTACAGAAAAAAAGAAAGAGAAATTCCCTAGAGAAGAGTGTGCTATAAGTGGTTTGGTGATTTTTTTAAGCAGGAACCCAACAAGAAACAGCATGCAGAATACGCCCTTTCCATCCCTGCAAAACCCACTTCCCATCCTCATCAACTACAAAATCTTTTGAATATTCCTTCTTCACCATTTCTTTCACTTTATCCACCAATTCTGGTTCCAATGGGACTTGCTTAAACCTTGCTCTCTTGTTCCTAACCTGCCACTGCTTGTAAGTCTCTGGCCTTTCAACTCTCTCTGCTCCCTCACAAGCTACCACATTTACTGCATCCCTTCCAAACAACCCTTTCTCAAACATCAACCTATATGGATCTTCGCGCGGCACAGTAGCCTCAAGCATATCAAACAATGATGAGAAATGGAACAGTGCTTCTCTGAACCTAGTAAGAAAAAATGGTGCATTATAAGTTCCATTCACTACACCATGTATGAAGATGTTTGGATTAATCCTCCTGATCAACCCCAACACAGCATCTCTTGGACAATTCGCCGTCACCGTTTCATCTGAAAGGTTCTTCAATCTGTATAAACAGTTAACAACTGTTACTTCTTCTCTATCAATCTTGAGATCCTCGAGTCTTATAGTGTCCCATTTCTGTGCTAGGCAATTGTACTCAAATGGAACTCCAAATCTCTTGCAGTACTTCTCAAGCCGCCGACCCGTCTCCTCAACCCTTTCCGCAGGCCTAAATCCTGGCTGAGGAAGATCAACTCCTGTGATACGAAGCCTTGGAGGCCCGCCGGCTCTTTCTGAAAGACGCTGAATAAGACAAGGCCACTGGAAGCCATAGAAAACACCAAAGTCAATAATGTGAAGACTACTTTTATTTTGTGCCAGCTTCAGAATAGTTCTGTTGGCTAAGAAATTTGACATCCTTTGAAATGGAGATGCTGTGATGTATACTTTATAGGCTTTTAACATATCTGCAGAAGATGCTGAACTTAGGAGTTTATACATCGGTGTCCCAGCAAATAATCGCGCTTCAAGGCCATTGGCGAAGTAATGAGCTAAACGCTGGAGTCCATCGCCATGAGGCGAAGAATGCTGCCTAATCTGCTTAAGTATTTCATTTGCATTGCTTTGATCGTAGCCACCAACAGCTTGTGCACATTGAGTTAATAAAGTCCATAAATCTACTGTAGTAGTTAGATTTGCAGTACCCTTATTGGAACCTTTCTTAGAACGCGATGTTTTTCCATTAGATTTAGATCCTCCTGAACTAGAAATCTGTGAATTTGATGATTCAGAATTGGCACACAAAAAGGATGGACTTTTACCATCCCTACAAAGAAGTACCTCATCAAACATCTCTGATAACTCAGTATCATCATAATAAACAGCTGAAATCTTGCTACTTCTCAGATCTTCTTCATGTGAGATATCAACACCATTCATTAGATGACCTCTCTTTTCCCTTGACCCTCTAGAACCCCAAACCATAGTACCCTCTTCATTCATCTTCCAATCACCATTTGGAAAATGGAAAACACCTTGTGTATCAGTGTCTCTAAATTGATTATGAGGCATTCCATCAAGTACCTCATAGGTGTTTTCTTGGGAATCATAATCAACAATAGAATTATCAGTGGTGTTACTACTATTACTATAGCATTCAGAACTAGTACTAATTCCTATTCCTCCACCAAAATTATCATCTAAAGTAAAATCTTGGTACTGTTGGTTGGGTTTATTTTGACCTAGAACATCAAAAAATGATTTTTCAGCAGCTTGGAGTCTCAAACAATCCTGCAACATGCAGGGTTTGCGTTCCAAATCATCTTCTTCATCCATGAGGATATCACTTATGTATCTAAGAATAGGATTAGAATATTTACTACTCTCAGAAGATTCTGAATGGTTTGAAGGGGATGTTGAATCTGAATCTTCCACCTTGAACCCATTTTCTGGATTCTGGCTTGAGAAAACAGACACAGGAATGTTTCCAAACATACACACTGAATCAGGAAAATTCCCCACAAGGGTATCTGTAGAAAACATGTTTATTGCAAATAACAGAATCTTAACAACAACAAAATTAAACTTTTCTTATTTTGATTACAGAGATATTTATCTAGCTGAAGACGGTTACAAGGTTGAAACTTTGCTTAATTAGAAGTTTAAGAGACAGAAGAAAAACAGATCTAGTAAATTAAGGTAACCATTCGTTGAATAAAGGGACAAGAAAAAACAAAAAGAAATAGTAATAATAACAAAGAATGAATTTGAGAAATTTAAACAACAGTGACCAAAAAGCGATGAGAAATAAAGAAGGTACAAGTTTTTGTGGAAGAGTGGTCGTTGGAATGGAAGTGATGATGAGAAAAGTAACCGACAGAAGCTTGTAGAACAAGGGTTATTTATCTCTTTGCTTTTTTAATTTACAGAAACAGAGAAAGGAATCTTTTTTGTGTCATTCGGTAGTTTCTAGGAAGATGTTATTTAAGGTGCTCTATGCCATCATCATGTTTTTATTAGTTACTTATCAGTTCGTTAATGTTTTTAAAACTTGATTTGGACATTAATCAATGTTTATCAATTATTGACCAGAAAGTTATTAATGCACTAAAAGATTTACTATTTTCATCCTTCACAGAAACTGCATCATCCAATTTAGCATATGTTTTGGTTACAATAAGAATTGATTTTTATATAATTAATTTTGACTGAATTAATTTTAATTAAAAGTGATTTGAAAATAAATTAATTTGTATTTGTATTTGTATATATTATTTAAAAGTGATTTTTATTAATTTATATTATTTAAATAGTTTTAATTAAAAATGATTTTTGATATATAATTATTAAGATGAGTTTTAATATTTGAGTATTTGAAATTAGATTTGATTTCTATTTTATATATAATATATTAATTTTGTTACATGTTTCAATTTAATTATTTATAGATTAACAAAAAATTTAAATTAAAATAAAATGCATATTGAATTAAAAATATTTTTTAATATAGAGTTTAATTTCAGTAATAGATATTATATTAATTTGTTAAGCAATATATAGTATATTAATTAACAAATGTAACTTTTTATATTTTCTCAGTTAAATTTACGGGCTCGTTTGCAACAAAATAAATAAATGGGGTTTTGCAACCCAATTCCTTCTTCTCTAACTTAGAGTCAGAAATGTTGCAACTCTGCAACTTAACGAAAGGGTATTTCAGAGAATTTAAAATAAGATAGATTTGATAAATCACATTAACTTACTATGGAATCGATTGTACTCAAACGCAGAAGCTAGGAAATGGAGCTTCAATTAAAATTGAAACATCTTGCCATTGTTGAACCAAACATGCTATTAGCCTTTTGAAAAAAATAAAATAATTTTTAATCTCAAGGCAATTCAGTCATTATATCAACTACCATATAAAAATGACGTTTAAATCTCTAACTATAATTAAAAATGAACATGTCAAAAAACAAAAAAAAAACAATTTGGTCTTAATATAGTCGTTTGTTGAAACAAAAAGTGAATTATATTGAATTTTCTTGTTTTATATATTGATCCTATTTGATTGAATTCTCAAAGTTACGTGGTCTGTCTCATATATATAGATATAGATAGACTACAAAGAAATAACATAGATGATAGTTATCTATCAAAATTAACTCTATTTAGATCCTAATCCTAAACTTTAGGTGATATGATAAAAATGTGATAACGGAATTTGTTACGTAACAAATTATGTGATGGACTATTATTTCCTTATGAGCAATTTATTTTTCCTTTAGAAATTTACTTATAAAAAGATTCCAATAGACTATTTTGAATCTTTGATAACAATCTTTTATGGTATTACCTTTTTATCATCAAGATTTTAAGAGTTTACTTTTCAGTTTGTTTAGATGAGAATAGAGGTGAAAATAGATCAATTGTTTATAAAGGTCTAAGTCCATCGTGTTACTTATCATTGTTTATAATAAAAAATAAATAAAATGAAATATTTATGAAATAATCACATTCATTTATTAAACTAAAAATTACAAATGAAATATTATATATAGGATGAATATCTCATAACATCGGTCTTTTAACAAACTCAACTAACTTATAACTAATTAATAAATGATAAAGAAAAAATGTTATTTAATATCGTCTCTCATGCTAGAACATGTTTACCACTATTCGAGTTTGAAAAAAGTTAAAAAAGAAATAGTAGAAAAGACATTGGCCGAAAAGAATTGAAAAAAAAAAAAAGAAAATCATCGACTAAAAAGAATCTAAAATGTACTAAATTTATGGACGAAAGATTATTAATTTTGTATTTACCTATCCATATTATGAATAGAAATTAGGCTAAAATATTAGTTTTAGTCTTTTATGCTTGTGTTAGTTTTCGTTTATAAGTAAAAAATTTAAGTTAATCTTTGTTAGAATTGTTAATCCTTTTTATAGATTCCATTAATTTTTTTTGCATATGTGACAATTTATGTTTGGATCTTTTGTTGGAGGTATGCTGCAAATTTTGAACAAGAAGATGATGAAATTGATGATGATGAAAGTTGCACAAATAAATTCCAAAGCATGTGTATCACACTAAGCTTTAGATTCGATTTGCCTCCACCAATCTATATATATTGGATGTAAACGGGTTAGCCGACGAATCCCTTTTAGGATACTTTGGAATCCTTGAAGTGAATTGCACATTCACATCAAGCCTATCGATCAGTGATAGTTTACAGAATAAAGTTCATTCGTTTACTGTCGTGCACTAGAGAAAAGAAAAAATGACTCAGAAATATTTTTGACATAATCTTGACTCATGTAACATGAATTTTGTCTTGTTTATCTTGTGTTCTTTCTGCCTCTAGAGTATCTCTAATTGGTGAAAGAAAACAACTCTTCAACTCATACTAATTGGTGAAAGAAAACAACTCTTGAGAAAGATTGTAATTTTTGATAACTTAAAATATGCATAGGTTTCAATTAAATCCAAACATTGCAACCACTTGACCAAATGATACATTAAGTTATTTAATTTTACTATATTAATATAACTATTAGAGAATTCCAAATATATTTTGGAAATTTCTCCCACAATTTATAAATAACACTGGATATGATTGAGATGAACTGCGACAAATCAACATCATCTCTTCCATTTTGTTATTCTTTAAATCTAAATTCCAAGGTAGAGTTTTACAAAATCCATAAAAAATTAATTTGAGATTGAAGAACCAATCTATTGAAAAATCTTTCATACCCAAAAAGCCAAAAAAAAAAAAACAATGAATAGATTGATTCAAATATAGCTACCGTTTAAGATTGAAGAACAAATCTGTAGAAGAATCTTTGAAACTCAAAACACAATTAGTTTAAGAAAATGTTGAAACTCATAAAACCCACATAACGGTGTCAATATTATAATTTTGAGGCTTGTAGAAGGCTAATTTGAGGAAACTAGTTAATGAGAGAGATAGTGAAAGTCACTAAGAGTGAGAGATGAGTTTGGTTGGAGACCACTTAAACACATGTAACTCTTTTTTATTTTGTTTCCACTTCATTCATTCTTTTTTTTTCTTTAATTTTGGTTGAGGTGACCATTGGTGACAGAGAGAAAGAGACTTAGGTGCTCTAGATTCTTTGGTTATGATGGATATAAAATGGGTGGAGTTTTCATGTTTCTTTTTCGTTTGAAGTTTCAAATAGTGAAAATATGAGATAATGAAGTTCATCATACTCATCTTCTTTTTCTCTCTAACATTTTTCGAATTTCTTCATCAATGTTATTTTCAAGATTTAAATATTTGATATTTTTTATATAATTAGTTTTAACATTTTTATTATTAATAAAGGATAATCAATTTAAAAGATATAACTTTCTGACTTGATTTGATACCTCAGCATTCGTTATAGACACATCAACATTTAACAGCTATATATGCGTTTTTTTTAACGGAGTTCAATAGAAATTCAAAATAATGATCAAATTGTGCACACTTTGAGAGTTAAAGACTAAGTTAAATGACCCAATCAAAAAGAAAAAAAAATACTTAAAGAATCTAAGGAGAAACTAAATTAAATTTAAAGGATTAAAAATATATTTTAGCCTAAAAATTAATATGTCAATTAGATTAAAAAAAAAAATTTGGTTTGACTATTCTTGATATTGATGAATATAAGCTAAAATCTCTATTGAACTATAAAACATGAATTTTGTCACTAAAATTTGTTGGTATTCTTAGCAAATACAATGACAAAATTTTTTGCAGATTTAGAATTTTGATTTTGTATTGTGGGTGTTCTTTTTCTTCTTGAATCCATTGTTTCCTTACCTTAAACTTGATGTAAATTAAGTAATAGACATTGATCGGTCTAATGCATTTACATCTCTTGTATAAATTAAAATAAATAGTTGGGTATCTCGAGTATAAATTAAGTTTGAGAAAATAAAAATTTAAAATATATTTTATTATTGTAAAATAAACATTCAATTTTAATTTAATATAATAGAAAATATAAATATAAGTAAATTTTAGAATATTTAGTTGTCTCATAAAATAAAATACTATACTGTTACTATTTGTCTACTTTTTAAAGCCATGTGTCACATGGTTGTTAGGTATTTTTTTGTCAATTCATCCTAAAAGCAACAATTTCCATTCAACTTTTGGTCCAATTTAGGGAGAACAACTTTGTAGGTGAGTCCAACTAATTGTTTAGTTTTTCCCTTTTAATAAGAGGCATATCAGAGAATGGAAAATAGAATATTCTTCAACCTTTTTATTCATCCTCTTTCTTTTCTTCTAGTTTGGGTGAAAGTAAATATATTGTTAGGATAATATAAAGAAAATATTGTTAGGTTTGTAGATACTTTTTGTTCCTTTAAATTATTTTTTAGGTATAAATTAGTCTTTTATTTAACTTTTAAAAGTGTTAGTTTGATCTTTTAATTTAAAAAAAAAAAAATGAGAAGAGGAGAAAAATTGTCTTGTCTTTCTCAATTTCCCAGCCATATATATCAAGATAACATTGGTTTATTGTAAAGCAAGGGATCGAGGAAAATTGATTAACAAATAAAAAATTGTTAGATTGACAAAATTAAAAATATGGTGAACATGCCTAGCAAATTGTTCAACATAACCATAAAATTTATTTATTTGATATGACATTTACTCCTAATTTGAACTTGGAATAATGGTATTTGTGCATTTCTCTTTAAATTAATGGACTAAGTCTATGTTTGGTTGCTATCTCATCCTTTTCATTCTCAAACACATAAGCTCAAAGCAGCAAATTTTGGACATTTATTTGGTCCAAGGTAAGCTCAAAGTCAAACACTCCTCTTTTGTCCAATAACTTATAAAAATTAGTTTTGATAATAATGTAATTGTAGTGTTTGATAAAATACCCTAATGAAATACTATTGTTCTAAAGGTTGCTCTTTTGTTTTGATAAAATGCACTGAGCAATATTTGATAATTGTATCTATGTTGTGATGCATCCAGTGGAGCTTACTTATCATTTTGTGATATAATTTATTGTTTTCAAAAGTCTAAAGTAAAAAATTGACCATATTACAGCATCAAAATCATATATTACTAGTGTATAACATAACACTACCGTCGTGGCAACAAAATGAAAATGAAATCTGCAAACTAGTCAATAGTTTATTTATTATATTCTCATTAATTAATGGTCAAAGTCTCAAACTTGGAAGGAGATGCTATTTTATAATTTTCATCTGTTTGATCCTTCCTTACCAAGTTACCATGATTTTTCATCTTCTTTCTCTATCTCCCAACTTCAACTGAAGTGAACCCTTTCTTCTCTTCAAGCCATCCACAATTCATGGTCAGTTCAATTCATATCTTATTATTATTTGATTGCCTTTTTTTTTTATTATTATTTATGAATTTTCTGAACAATAGTGGTCCGAATGTTGGGGACTGTTTCTGAACAAACACAAAACGATGAATGCAAACTCTTTTTTTTAAGCTAGCAATTTCATAATAAAAGATTACTACAACTTTGATGAAGAAGATGGTGAGATTTTTGTGTTTGTATTGGTTAAAATATATAAAATACACTCGTATAAAATTGTAATTAAAAACATATTAAGGAAGAAATCCTGTAAAATCTTTAAAATATTCTAACAAGAATTTAAAATATAAATTATATCATAGTAATAATATTTTATTTTAAATCATAAATATATTTATATCTAAATCTATATAATCTCCAAAAGGTATTTAAGCATATTATTTGCATTTATGAGTCTGATCAAAATCAATACAAAACAAAACATATTGTGATATGCTTCAGTTAGAAATCACACGATCATAGAGATTAAGATTCATTTCATATTAAAAATTGAGAGCTTGATATAAAGAAAAATTCTTCAAAGTATTTCATATTGAATGATTATTAAAGATAGAAATATGAGGAGTTCTACACTTTTCAACTTGAACCAACTAAATAACCAATCAATTTAATGCACTAACTAATCTCCAAAATTATCTAATCTTTAACAGTTTCAACAATATGAAAGCATCCTTGATGCTGATCATTTTCGTTTTGCAGTTAACACAAGCCCTATTGAATGTTCTGTGGCAAGTTGGCAACCATGACCTCAGTGACAGATCCTTCCCTAGAAGACACTGATTTTTTAGAAACCATAAAGTTCATAAGCCAAATCCTGATGGAAGAGAATGTTGAACAGTTACCTGTTTATGACTCACTTAGCTTGCAAATCACTGAGAAATCATTCCATGATGCTCTCTTTCACAAAACATCTCAAAACCCCTTAGATATTCATAACTCCAATGCTGGAACATCCAACACCCATAATTCCCCTGATACTATTCTTGGTGATCATGGTTTTCAATTTAACTCCAGTGCAATTCCTCACACTTTCTCAAATAGTGTTAGTGATGGACTCAGAGATTTGGATACTTCAATTACAAATATGTTGGCACAAAACATATTCAGTGATGCCGATTCTGTTTCCCAATTCAGGAAAGGTTTAGAAGAAGCCACCAAGTTTCTTCCACCACAGCCTCAACTCTTAACTGCTCTAGAGTCATCCCATTTCAATAAAATTGGAGAGAAAGATAATCATCCACTTGTATTGAAAGGTAGAAAGAATCACGAGCGCGAAGAAATTGATACTAAAGAAGAAGAAGAGAGAAGTAACAAGCAATTAGCACTTGGTGTTGTTGATGAGGATGAGTTATCAGAAATGTTTGATAAAGCTTTGCTTAATGTGGAACATTTGCCACATTGCAATGAACAAAATTATTGGCTGCAGAATGAACAAGCTAACACAGAGAAGCAGCAACCTTCATCAAATAGAAGAAAGGCTTGTCCCAAGAAACAAGACAGAAAACATGAAGAAACAGTGGATTTGAGGAATCTTCTGCTTCTGTGTTCACAATCTGTGTATGTCAATGACACCATAAATGCCAATGAACTACTGAAGCAGATTAAGCAACACTCTTCACCCTTTGGTGATGCAACACAACGGTTGTCTCATTACTTTGCCAATGGCCTCAATGCACGCCTTATCGGCGATGGTACCATAAAGATTTTGTATTTGATGAAGACAGCAACTGGATGCTTCAAGGTTGGAAAGGTCGTATTTTATATGCTTCCACATGTTGGGTGCCATCATAATTAATCAACTCACATCATACTAGACATATGGTGTGAGCGTTGTTATTAGATTTTTAGACATTCAGCATGTGTAATTAGGTTTTTAAATTAGATCATGTGTTTTCTATTATAAGTTCATGTAAATTTTGTTCATTCTATTAGTCTATTTGATTTTGGGTTGAATTTGGATTAATACATGATGTTGATTCTATTCTTAATGGTCTTTTGTGATTTATCAATTATTATCATCAGTGGTGTTCAAGGGACGAGTTAAATTGGCAAGAAAGAAAACAATGAAGATTATGTGAATAGGCCATGTCATGTCACAATCTCAAGGTACTTAAATAAGAAAAACAAGATTCTGCTACTAAAAATAATTATAACAAGCTTCTAAAGAGCTAGCAAAATAAGCTCATCATTGCAACATACATGCTGAAATATTATCTCAAGTATCTGCCTCCTAGTATTAGTATTAGTACGACTGCTGCTCAAAACCTTAACAAAGGGAAAGGACAGAGTAAAAAGCTATAACTGATTCTAATAATTAATAAAAATTCACACCATAAGTCTAGTAAGATGCGAGTTGATTATGCTGGCACCCAACATGTTGAAGCATATAAAATGCGGCCTTTCCAACCTTGAAGCATCCAATTGTTGTCATCATCAAATACAAAATCTTTATGGTACCACTGCCTTAACTTTGTCCTAAATTTAGCCATTAATTCTGAGTTCAATGGAAGCTGCTTGAAACCAGCCCTTGTATTCCTAACCTGCCACTGTTTGTATGTCTCAGGTCTCTCAACTCTCTGTAATCCTTCACATGCCTTTGTATTCTGAGGCTTTGTTTTTGCTGATCTTCTGTGCTATAAACATTTATTTGCAGTGGCAGCACCTGTTTATTTTATTTATTTGTTGAGGCACTATTGTTGGGGTGGAATTGTACGAGGCTTTAGTCGACTCTTGATTATGGGAGGTTTGGTTGCAGCAGTGTTTGCATCTGCATTTGGGCCACTTTTCCACCTTGGACAGGTAAATATGATTTTTGGCTGAATTCATCTTTGCTCATTAATTTGCCCATATTGATGTTGTTTCCCCCTTGTTTCTATAAATTGATTATTATTTCCTCAAGAAAGTTCTATAGGAATTTTATTGATTTTGTTTATTACTATTTTCCCCTTGTTTTGTTGATATTGGGATGTAAGACGACAAATCTCCACATGCCTTTATGGGAAATTTTGAAATAAAAATTAAGGCCTCT